>NC_041392.1:462124311-462161994 GCF_002162155.2 Triticum dicoccoides | reverse complement strand
AGGTGACCCTTGGGCTCCGGAAACCCAAGGGAAAAAAAGCTAGGTTGCAAATGGTAAAACCAAGGTTGGGCATTGCTGGAGGAGTTTTATTCAAGGTGAACTGTCAAGGGGTTCCCATTATTACCCAACCGCGTAAGGAACGCAAAATCCGGGAACATAACACCGATATGACGGAAACTAGGGCGGCAAGAGTGGAACAAAACACTAGGAAAAAGGCCAAGCCTTCCACCCTTTACCAAGTATATAGATGCATTAAGATAACAAGATAATATAGTGATATCCCAACAATAAAACAATGTTCCAACAAGGAACGATCTCCAATCTTCACCTGCAACTAGCAACGCTATAAGAGGGGCTGAGCAAAGCGGTAACATAGCCAATCAACGGTTTGCTAGGACATGGTGGGTTAGAGGTTTGACATGGCAATTTTGGAGGCATGATAAGCAAGTGGTAGGCATCATAGCATAGGCATAGCAAAAGAGTGAGTATCTAGCAAAGCAAAGATAGAAGTGATTTCGAGGGTATGATCATCTTGCCTGCAAAGTTGTCAGAGTTGACTGGATCCTCGAAAGCAAACTCAATAGGCTCCTCGTTAGCGAACTCGTCTCCCGGCTCTACCCAAACAAGATAAACAAGCAAAAGGAATACAATCAACCGTGTGCAAAGCTCAAACAACATGATGCAAACATGGTATGCTATGCGGGATGTGATATGTGATGCATTCGCAAGATTTGACAAGGAATGATTGAACCTGGCCTCAACCTGGAAATCCAAGTGTGCCACTGGAAAGGTGAGGTGATTTCGGTTGAAATTAACACTTGGTGATTTCGGTTTCAGACTTGGTGAAATTAACACAAGCCTGGAATTTCAGATCAGGTAGCCCACTTTGGAGCATGAAAACTATATTCTACAGGAACTTAACATGGCAAAGCAAGTGATGGCATGGAGCTACTCAAAGAGCTTAACAAAAGTCCCTTAGTGACCTTGAGCCAAAAGGGATAAGAAAGTACCATTGCAAGCATGTGAACATGGCAAAAACATAATCAGGTTATAGACTTAGTGAAAAAACTGGAACAAGCAAATCTGTTAACGAGTAGGCATGTTTACGAGCTCGATGCACTCAATACAGAGCAAGGCATGACAATCTAAGCATACACCCATCAAGAATACACATTTTATAAGCTATACATGGCAGGAACAACAACATAGCATGCACGGATCAACAACAACACCCTCGGAAAAATCGCTAACAAGTAGACAATTTGCCAGGAATTACGAAATAGCAAAAGTAGAGCTCGATTGACTCAAGCTAGGGTGCTCCATAAATGCAAACAAAGACATGGATGGATAGAGCACCACAATGTTAACAAATCATCCTTACTGATCATCCTCAAAAGAGGCACGGGTCACTAGAAAACAACATGAACATATGGCATATTGGAAAAAACAGATCAAGGACTTAGTGAAATTTCTAAGTCCCTGAAATCAGCATTAACGAATGCACCACTTTGCAAGCTTGTGCTAGTCACCACACATGTCACAAAAATACATGGATAGCACCTCTGTAAGATGACAAAGCATATAACAAAACACATGTAGAACTCAGGAGCATATCATGCACATATTAATCATGGCAAAAATGACAAATAGCTATTTGGTGCAGCAGATCTGACAATCAACTCAAATAGCTCTCTTCCAACAGCATTTCTGCCATCAAGATGAGCTCAAATGAAAATGATTCAATGAGATGAAATGATGTGCTCTCTGAGTCAAACATTTTTATATGCTACACGCGCAAATCGGAGCTACGGATGCAAAGTTACGATGTGATGAAGATGCCCAAATAATTAGGGTTTCAGGGAGAAAGTCAACCCCAGATCTAGATCTGAGAACACTGTAGCAATGCGCGGACTTCGAGGTTCGCCGGACTTGCCGGGGACGTCGCCGGACTTGGCGCTCGCCGAAGTTGTCGTGGGGTCCGCCGGACGACGAGGGAGGACGGAGAGGTGGCCGGATCGACGGGGGCGGGGCCGGAGCAAGGAGGCGCAGCGCTCGACGGCCGGGAGGAGGCGCGGCGGCCGCGGCCGACGACGCTGGCGATGGCGCGTGGCGGCTCCGGCGGAGGTACGGCGGCTCGGGCGCCCAAAGCTGGGGAAGACGGGCGGCGGCGCGGTCGGGCGCCTCGGGCCCGGTCGGCGATGGGGAGGACCGGCCTCGGGCCTTCGCGGGCCGCGGCGGGCGACGGAGAGGTGGGGCTCCCACTTGCTACATGGGGGCGTGCGGTTGGACTGGGCGGCCGGCGGACGTGTCCGGCCGCACGGAGAGGAGCGGGACTAGGGTTTCGGGGAAGAAGACCCGTGAATTTCGGAGGGGGTTCTTTAAATAGGCATAGAGGAAGCTAGGAGAGTCCAAATGAGGTGCGGTTTTCGGCCACACGGTCGTGATCGAACACTCTAGATGATGGAGAGGGTTTTGGTGGGTTTTGGGCCAAATTGGAGGGGTGTTGGGTTGCAACACACACGAGGCCTTCTTGGTCCCTCGGTTAACCGTTGGAGTATCAAACGAAGTCCAAATGGTACGAAACTTGACAGGCGGTCTACCGGTAGTAAACCAAGACCGCTTGGCAAGTCTCGGTCCAATCCCGAAACGTTTAACCCCCACACACGAAAAGAAGGTAGAAAGGACCACCGGAGGAGATAGGAGCGCCGGAATGCAAAACGGACAACGGGGAAAATGCTCGGATGCATGAGATGAACACGTCATTGGTGCATGCAATAAAAAATTGCCCTCTAAATATGTGTGATCTATTAATGTGGAGAAAATAAGCTTTATACGATCTTGTGATGTGGAAGAAATAAAAGCGACAGACTGCTTAATAAAGGTCCATATCACAAGTGGCAATATAAAGTGACGTTCTTTTGCATTAAGATTTTGTGCATCCAACCATAAAAGCGCATGACAACCTCTGCTTCCCTCTGCGAAGGGCCAATATTTTACTTTTATCTTCTACCCTTATGCAAGAGTCATGCCTTTCCTTTTTACATTTTATCCTTTGGGAAGCACATTGTGTTGGAAAGATCCTGATATGTAGTTTCACGTCACCCTCTCACACAATGAAAAAAATCTGAACGGATCAGAACTTTCCATGCTGGTGCAAGCTATTTTTAGTAATGTCTTTATGTGGAAGAATCAATCACAATCAACCTCTAAAGATCAAATCTACATTAATTAACCTTGATTCAAATCGCTCAATCACATTAAATAGGAAACACATATTTAAACCAATTTTATTTGTCAATAAGATCAATTTTCGGTAGTATTTGGTAACTTTTATATATGGAAATGAATAATTCATGATGAGTCTTTTAATTAATTTGTGAAGACCAAATCTTCTCTACGCGCGTCTCGCGATCGATATTACACTCCCTCACATGATTCCTTCGTTAAAAAAATACATGACCCACGCCCGGTCTTATCCCGATCCTCTCACCCACAATCTCTCCTCTCATGCGAGGCTGCGACGCACGAACCGACATCCAATGCCCGATCTTCCCCAACCCTCTCATATCACTCTCGATCCCGTATCTCTCACTTGCCGCTGCCGCCTGTGCTCACCTTCCATCACCCACACTGATCTGCACAAAAGATGTACGATGGCAGTGTCGGAGCCCCCATCACCGTCGAGGCAAGACTGGCTGGCCGTGCTCCAATACGAAGGTGGCGTCATGGCAACGGCGTCAACCAAGCTCCTTCCTTCGCTGGATCATAGATCCTGGGTTCACCGACGGCGACGGGGACATCATCGGCTTAAAATTCCCATGAAGGCCAAGAAGAGCGACGACAGCTACAACCCGATGTTGCCTTCAGTTGCTGGCCTTCTCCAAGGACCTGCTGCGGCGCAACGGGCAACGCTCACACCGTCCAGCGCCGTGGTGCAACTACAGGGGCCGGGAATCTTGCGGCCATGAAGCGTTCACCCTGATCGATGCCGCGGGGCGCATCCACGGCCCTACTCGCCCTCCTCCTTGCTATCGCTGCTGGCCCCTATTCGCGCATCTCACGCGGAGAGATCGTAGATCACTATGGATACTAGTGGGCTGCCTCTGTCGTCGTCATCTGGATCCGTGACCTTGATGATCGACCCCTCACCTTCCTCCTCCGCCCATGTGGTTGCTCCGCCGGTCTCGGAGATGGTAGTTCTGCTTATGCGGCTAAAGCAGCAGCGATCAAGAAGGTTTCCTCGAATGAGGGGACCCTCGACAACGAGTTCCTCGGTCGCAAGAGCTCCAAAATGTGTCGCATCTTCCACATGGAGAGGCCCTTCGAAAAGGACTACAACAACAATGAGGCGGGGAATGGCGGCGAGGATACTAGCGTGGTAAAGGTCGTTGCTCTTCCTATACCGTGGCCATGTATACGGCTACAGCACAACCACTGAGCTTTGGTTCAAGAGGTATGACTTGAGGGTCGTTGATGCTTGTTGGTTGATTTGTTGTGGTAGATTTTGAGATTATTAGACGTTTGGGAGTTCCGTTTCTACCATGGCTATGATTATTCTCGGAGAATACTATTGAGGGTAGTATAATCAACATGCAAATTGGAGGATCAGTTATGGCATTCATTTATAGGAAATAAAAATCCTAAGACGGCAGTGTGACTCCTCTTTATTTTGTGTCTAATTTACAGAAGAATTTATTTGATCAGAGGTTTTGTATTGTTGTAAGAATCATTATCCATAATAGAAAGCTAAAGCACACTGCTATCATGTGTATATGACTAAACCTTGATGTTACAGAAATATCTTAAAACGTATACATTACATACTACACACAATGGGAAAAGATTATAATTATGAAATTGGCATTATATGTTCTAAGATATTTCTTGATATGGGTGGTGCTTTTAGACAAAATCACAACAAAGTACATGGGGAAATTGAGTGAGAGGCTATTCCTATTGGCATGCCTTCGAAAGTTTGACCTCAAAAAGACGAGTTGGAGCTTCTCAGCTGCACATTTTGGGAGGAGCTACTCATGAATCGAGAGTAGTATCCTTTCAAGACTTACATAGCTAGAGGCATCACTGAGGTGTGTGGATTTCTTTTACAAATCATAGCTTATGTTCCATCGATTCTTGGAGGTGATAATAGATAACTTATGTGCTACACTGCTACTTGTGTGATCCAGAGACTATCAACTGGTTACTTTTTTTGAACGGAATCCAGTTGAACTTAGTTTGAGCTCTCATGTTGATGGTCTACCTTCAACTCATATGTAAGGCAGACTAAAATTATTTCTTAACATGAAGATATAAATGTCCAACTCCGAGTATATTTTTCATAAAGGTAGGTGTTGTAGCAAGTGTTGTCAGAAGTACTTGAGTCCATTGATATAAAGAAGATTCTTAATTAAGTGAACTCTAAGAAAGTGCATTTGCTTTTGCAACACTAAATTCACTCCGATTAATTATCCAACACATATAACTTCTTCAGAGAACATCAGGTGGAGAAGCAATAAGAACTAATTGCAACTTTTTGTATAATATTGGTGAACTACTGGGTTCATCGTGGCTACATGATAATATTCTAAATGAATATTTACACAACCAGCTGTGAAGCAATAACAACTGCTACATGATATTTTTTGTATCAATTGACATGCATGCACTACCAACTGTCTCACCAAAACCCAGTTCTGACCGAACTATGGATTTGTAAGTAATATTGTTTGGTTGATCTTAATAATTTCATCTCTACCCGCTAATGAGTATGTTCTACCATTCATGTTCTTATGACCTGCAACTTCATCCTTGAGACCATTCATGTTCTACCATTCGTGTTGGTCCGACGATGACCACGATGTTGATGCATCTCCTACTGATGATGATCTGTGGTCTTTAAAACCAAACATCAGGTCATTCCTCTCCCTGGACCTGAGACTATCATGGAGGAGGTAGCAAGAGGCTTAATAAGCGCAAGAAAATGGAACCAATTCGATGAGCTTAGGACTTAGGAGCAATGTGTCATGGGCAGTGGAGCTTTACCGTACTATAGAACAAAGAGCAGAGACAAGAAGAGAGGTTTACTATGTGTGCGGTAATATATACTTAGTACAGAAAATATTTCTACTAGAGAATGTATTTTTTTCAAGAATCACCCTTTGTACTTTTGAATACTGTTTTTCGTCTTGCAAGGTTGTTTTAGACTTAAAGTATTAGATTTCTAAATATTTATACATTTTGTACCCATTGCAACATGATACGTCTCCGTCGTATCTACCTTTCCAAACACTTTGCCCTTGTTTTTGACTCTAACTTGCATGATTTGAATGGAACTAACCCGGACTGACGCTGTTTTCAGCAGAATTGCCATGGTGTTATTTTTGTGCAAAAATAAAAGTTCTCGGAATGACCTGAAAATTAACGGAGAATTATTTTAGAATATATAATAAATAATGGAAGAAATATCCACATCAGGGGGGCTCCCACCTGTCCACGAGGCTGGGGGGCGCACCCTACCCACCTGGGTGCGCCCCTACCTCGTGGGCCCCCTGCCGCTCGATCGACCTCAACCTGGACTCCATATATTTACTTTCGGGGAGAAAAAACAGAGGAAGAAGGATTCATCGCGTTTTACGATACGGAGCCGCCGCCAAGCCCTAAACTCTCTCGGGAGTGCTGATCTGGAGTCCGTTAGGGGCTCCGGAGAGGGGAATCCGTCGCCATCGTCATTATCAACCTTCCTCCATCACCAATTTCATGATGCTCACTGTCGTGCGTGAGTAATTCCATCGTAGGCTTGCTGGACGATGATGGGTTGGATGAGATTTATCATGTAATCGAGTTAGTTTTGTTAGGGTTTGATCCCTAGTATCCACTATGTTCCGAGATTGATGTTCCTATGACTTTGCTATGCTTAATGCTTGTCACTAGGGCCCGAGTGCCATGATTTCAGATCTAAACCTATTATGTTTTCATCAATATATGAGAGTTCTTGATCCTATCTTGCAAGTCTATAGTCACCTATTATGTGTTATGATCCGTTAACCCCGAAGTGACAATAATCGGGATACTTACTGGTGATGACCGTAGTTTGAGGAGTTCATGTATTCACTATGTGTTAATGCTTTGTTCCGGTACTCTATTAAAAGGAGGCCTTAATATCCCTTAGTTTCCAATAGGACCCCGCTGCCACGGGAGGGTAGGACAAATGATGTCATGCAAGTTCTTTTCCATAAGCACGTATGACTATATTCGGAATACATGCCTACATTACATTGATGAACTAGAGCTAGTTCTGTGTCACCCTAGGTTATGACTGTTACATGATGAACCACATCCGGCATAATTCTCCATCACCGATCCATTGCTTACGAGCTTTCCATATATTGTTCTTCGCTTATTTAATTTTCTGTTGCTATTGTTATCATCACTACAAAATACCAAAAATACTACTTTTGCTACCGTTACCTTTTGCTATCGTTACCACTACTATCATATTACTTTGCTACTAAATACTTTGTTGCAGATATTAAGTTATCCAGGTGTGGTTGAATTGACAACTCAGCAGCTAGTACTTGAGAATATTCTTTGGCTCCCCTTGTGTCGAATCAATAAATTTGGGTTGAATACTCTACCCTCGGAAACTATTGTGATCCCCTGTACTTGTGGGTTATCAAGACTATTTTCCGGCGCCGTTGCCGGGGAGCATAGCTCTATTCTTTGACTCCCTTGGGATTTATATCTGCTTATCATTATGAAGAACTTGAAAGATGCCAAAAAAAAATTTATACCTCAACTACGAGGGGAGGTAAGGAACTGCCATCTAGCTCTGGACTTGATTCACCTTCTATTTTCTGTAAGCTTGCGACACCTAAACCTGCTTCTGCTGTTAATTCCGATATGTCGCATGTTATTGATGATGCCACTTCTGCTATGCATGATACTTATGATGAAACTACTTCTATGTTTGATACTACTGTGCCACTTGGTGAGTTTCTTGATGAACAACTTGCTAGGGCTAGAGAGAATAAAATTATTAAAACTGATAATATTGATGAAAGTGATGATGAAGACTCTCCCCCTAGATATGAATTGCCTGTTGTGCCTGAGGGCTATGTTATGGATGAAGAAACTGCTAGAGATTTTCTTGCTTGCAATGATAGGAGTGATCTTAAGAAATTATTAACTAAGCTGAAACAAAAATACTTTGAATGCTAGAATGAAATATGATCCTGCTTATGCTACTTCACATATCTTTGTTACTGATAAGGATTATGATTTCTCTGTTGATCCTGAGATAATTACTTTAGTTGAATCTAATCCTTTCTATGGCTATGAATCTGAAACTCTTGTGGCATATCTTACTAAATTAAATGATATAGCTACCCTGTTCACTAATGATGAGAAAACTCGCTACTATTATATTCTTAAGATATTTCCGTTCTCATTAAAGGGTGATGATAAGATATGGTTTAATTCTCTTGATCCTGGTTGTGTGCGTAGTCCCCAGGAAATCATTTTTTACTTCTCTGCTAAATATTTCCCTGCTCATAAGAAACAAGCTGCTTTAAGGGAAATATATAATTTTGTGCAAATTGAAGAAGAGAGTCTCCCACAAGCTTGGGGGAGGCTTGTCCAATTACTTAATGCTTTGCCTGATCATCCTCTTAAGAAAAATGAAATAGTTGATATCTTTTGTAATGGACTAACAAATTCTTCCAGAAACCACCTGGATAGTTGTGTTGGTTGTGTTTTCAGGGAAAGAACACCAGATGAAGCTGAAATTATATTGAATAATATGATGACTAATGAAAATAATTGGACACTTCCTGATCCAATTCATGATCCAATTCCTGAACCAACTCCTAGGCCAACTCCGAAGAAAAGGGGTATTCTATTTCTCAGTCCTGAAGATATGCAAGAGGCAAAGAATCTATTAAGGAAAAAGGTATAAAAGCTGAGATGTTAAGAATTTACCTCCTATTGAAGAAATACATGGTCTTAATTTACCGCCTGTTGAAGAAATACGTGACCTTAATCCATCACCTATTGAAGAAATACATGGTCTTAATTTACCGCCTGTTGAAGAAATACATGGTCTTAATTTACCGCCTGTTGAAGAAATACATGGTCTTGATAATGCGACACATGTAGTAAAGTTAAATTCTCTCTATAGATATGATAAAGCTGAAATCTCATTTACTAAGTTTGCTAGCCCATGCTTGGATGAGTTTGATGACTTTATGGTTAAGCAAGAAAACTTCAATGCTTATTTTGGTAGAGAATTAAAACGCAATGCTGATATGCTTGAACACTTGGGTGATTATATGGCTAATGTTAAAGGTGAACTTAAACTTATTAGTAAACATGCTTCTATGGTTACCACTCAAGTAGAACAAGTACTTAAAGCTCAGAATGATTTGCTCAATGATTTAAATAGTAAGAAAAATGATAATGTTGTTAGAGTTATGACTAGAGGTGGTAAAATGACTCAGGAACCTTTGTATCATGAGGGCCATCCTAAGAGAATTGAGCAAGATTCTCATAGAAATATTATTGATGCACCTAGTCCTTCTAAGAGGAAGAAAAAGAAAAATGATAGGACTTTGCATGCCTCTAGTGAACCTGTTGTAGACACACCTGAGAATCCCAATGATATTTCCATTTCTGATGCTGAAACACAATCTAGTAATGAACATGAACCTAGTGATAATGTTAATAATGATGTTCATGTTGATGCTCAACCTAGTAATGATAACGATGTAGAGATTGAACCTGCTGTTGATCTTGATAACCCACAATCAAAGAATCAATGTTATGATAAGAGAGACTTTGTTGCTAGGAAGCATGGTAAAGAAAGAGAACCATGGGTTCAGAAACCCATGCCTTTTCCTCCCAAACCATCCAAGAAAAAGGATGATGAGGATTTTGAGCGCTTTGCTGAAATGATTAGACCTATCTTCTTGCGTATGCATTTGACTGATATGCTCAAAAGGAATCCTTATGCTAAGTATATGAAAGAAATTGTTACAAATAAAAGAAAGATACCGGAAGCTGAAATTTCCACCATGCTTGCTAATTATACTCTTAAAGGTGTAATACCTAAGAAACTATACCATGATCCATTAAAAGAAACTATGTTAAAACTGCTTTATCTGATCTTGGAGCCGGTGTTAGTGTTATGCCTCTCTCTTTATATCATAGACTTGAGTTGAATAAGTTGACACCTACTGAAATATCTTTGCAAATGGCTGATAAATCAACTGCTATACCTGTCGGTATTTGTGAGGATGTGCCTGTTGTGGTTGCAAACGTTACCATTTTAACGGACTTTGTTATTCTTGATATTCCCGAGGACGATAGTATGTCTATTATTCCTGGAAGACACTTTTTGAATACTGTAGGGGCTGTTATTGACTGCACCAAAGGCAATGTCACTTTTCATGTTAATGGCAATGAGCATACGGTACACTTTACGAGGAAATAACCTCAAGTTCATAGTATAAACTCTATTGGAAAAATTCCATCGATTATTTTTGGAGGTTTTGAATTTCCTCTTCCTACTGTCAAGAAGAAATATGATATTCTTATTGTTGGGGATGTGCATATGCCCGTTGAGGTAACCTAGCGTTATTCGAAAATTCTCCGGTTCCATGTTATTCAGAATGAGTTTGTTAACAAGACCTAATCAACCTTGTCAGTGGATTCCTTTTGATGAGCATGAGATGGATGAATTTAGAAAACACAACTCTCTATACCCTCTTTTTACTTTTTGTTATTTATATTAAATAAAGAAAAAATAGTAATTTCTATCTATTTTCTGAATTATCAATGCAATAAATATACCTGGAAAATAAAAGTTCTCCAAATGCCCTGAAAATTAAATATGATTTTTTCTAGAATATTTGAGAATATCTGACACTGAGAACACAGCAGGGGGAGCAAGCACCTGGCCACGAGGGTGGAGGGGGCGCCCTACCCCCTGGGCGCGCACCCTGCCTCGTGGGCCCATGCTGGCTCCCCTCCACTTATTCCAGCTACCACACACTCCTTCTTCCTCCCACAAAAATCACTAACCAGCTCAAACTAGAGTCCAAGCTCATTTTGCTGCCATTTTCGATCTCCTTGCTCAAAGCACATCTCACAAAACTGCTTTGGGGGATTGTTCCTTGGTATGTGACTCCTCCAATGGTTCAATTAGTTTTGTTCTAGTCCTTTATTCATTGCATATTTTTGCTTCTTACGTGACCCTGTTCTTGAGCTTGCATGTCAAATTTATGTGGTCAAAAGTAGTTTTGATGCATGATATTGCCTCTAGGAACTTGTAGGAGTAGTTGCTATAGTTTGGTTCACTTTTATTCTGAAGTTACTAAAAATTTCAGAAATTTACAGAAAAAGATGAAGAGATTCTTGAGGGGCTCATCGAGCCGAATCTTGAAGGATAAGCAAAGTGAGGAGGATAAGAGGCCCAAGTATAATCTCCCTCGTACCCTGGAAGTTCGGCCGTGTGAATGGCCTTGTGATATTTTCTTGTGAGCAGCCATGATTTATGATGATTTCTATGAATTGGCTGAGAATGCGGGCCTCAACGGCTTCCTCCATGACCAACGCGAACAGTATCTCTTACTCAGCAATATCTTTGTGCAAATCTTTCGTTTCCATGCTAGGAGCTCATCACCTACGGTTGAATTTTATTTATATGATGAGCATAAGGAGATGTCAGTTCAAATTTTTGTCGGGTTTGTTTGATCCCTTTCATGGGCAGTGTAGAGGAACCACATCGTGATGATGTGGATGGGTTTATTGACACCATTACTGTAGGGGAAATGAGGAAGGTTTCCGATGCACGAATTACTAGCATACACTTTCCTCTTCTATGCTAGTAGATGTTTAATTGGGCGCAGAAACTGTGGAAACCTGAGTGCCCCTATTATTGTTATTTTGTGCCATGCCTTATTTCGTGATGACACATTCAGTATGGGTGCTATTATTGCAAAGCGGTTAAATCTTAACCGTACTAAGGGCCCCGTCCTTGGAGGCATCTTCGCCTCGCGCCTCGCTGCACATTTTAACATACCTATTAGGCATTATGAGAAAGAAGAAAAATTGCTGCCTCCTGTTTATTTAGATTATAAGAGTATGGTAGCACATGATTTTATTGTTAAGAATAGGGAAAAGGAGCTTAAGTACAAATTAATATTTGGTAAAAATCATCCTGAGACTATTACCTTGCCTGCTCCTTCCTTGTTTGATTTATCTGCAGGCAAGTACCTTGTTCCGTTGGAGGCAATTCACTCCTACCGGAACCCTAGATCAGCTACAGAGCCAAAGCCGGAACCACAATTTGATCCTCCATGACAGTCTGATTATCAGTGGGATCTGGAGGTGATTGCCAACCAGTGGCAATTGAGGCTTCTTCATAGTACGACCCCAACTATTACTTTGGATATCCGCCAGGCCAGCCGTAGCCATAGACCAACGTAGTTCAAAAGCCTAAGCTTGGGGGAGTACGTATTTCTCACCGACATTACATTTATATTCACACACTCATGCTAAGTTGTCGGTGCTCATACTTTTTCATTGTATCATCCATGCTAGTTTATTTTCCCTTTTGATGATTTCTTCTTGTGTGGTTAATAAACCTTAAGAAAAACAAAAAATTAGTTGTAGCTTTCAATTAGTTTACTTTCCATGCTTGTAGTGGTAATTAAAAAGAAAACCCAACAAGATTTATCGTTCTTCTTTTGCTTGTTGGGAGCTTTCCCATGTAAATAGTTTTATTTCTTTTCTTTTCTTTGGGGGTCTATAGGAGAAGACCATAATGAAAATGTTAAAGTGGCTCTTATGCATTATTGTTGATCTGACAAAGAGCTCATATTACTTTGTCTTCTCTCTTGAATTGAAAGCTTGCAGATTCCAGCTTAGTCCAATGCACGTGCACTATTATTATTATCCACATTATTCGATCGTGCAAGTGAAAGGCAATAATGATGATTATATGATAAACTTATTGAGATGAGAAAACATGGTATGAACTCGACCTCTCTTGTTTTTGTAAATATGATTAGTTCATCGTTCCTGATTCAGCCTATTAGGAATAAACATGTTTGCAATGACAATTAGAGATTATAGTTGCTTATTCCATGCTTAATTAGCTAGGAGCTTATAATGGTTTACCTTGCGTGCCAACATGCTATTAAAATAGTTGTGATGTGGTATGATAGGGTGGTATCCTCTTTTGAACGATTCGAGTGGCTTGACTTTGCACATGTTCATGCATGTAGTTGAAACAAAATCAACATAGCCTCTAAGATATTTATGTTCATGGTGCATTATATCCTACTCATGCTTGAATTCAGTGTTGATTAATTTTAATGCATGTTCTTGACTGTTGTCGCTCTCTAGATGGTCGCTTCCCAGTCTTTCGCTAGCCTTCACCTGCTGTGACACCCCGAGACTGATGCGCCAGGTGTCTTTCAGTTATTCGCTATTTGTTGCCATGTCTTTCACTTGCGTGTTGCATCTTGCCATGTCATCATGTGCATTGCATCATCATGTTTTCAAAACTTGCTTTCGTACGGGTCTCCCAGTTCTCCCCGTTGTCTGTTCTGAGCCCAGACACACTTGCACATGCCCATGGCACGTCCAAAATATTATTTTATAAGTGGCCCGAAAATGTTCTCGGAATGGGTTGAAAGTTGGCATGCGGTGTTGTTATAGTGTAGGTAGACTGCCTGTCATGTTTCTGTCGCATTCGGAGCTCATTTGGTAGCCCAACCGTTAAACATATAGCGACATTATAGTCGGTCATACGTCGGACGTTTCGGTCTCTGGAAATTGCTGTCGGGCCTCTGTTCTTCCCTCTCTTCTCAGCCCAACCCCCTCTACACAGCCCACTAGGTCGAACCTAACCCCCTCCGCGCCGGACCGTCCGATGGCGATCGAACGACTCCGAAACAGAGAAAAACCCCTAACCCTAGCCCCCATTCTATATATAGACGCTTCCCCTGCCATTTTAGGCCTCCTACCTACCCCCTCCTCAATTTTCGCACCGCCAGCCACCTTCCTGCCATTTTGGCCTCCTACCTACCCCCTCCTCAATTTCCGTACCACCAGCCACCTCCTACCAACAGCCGCCGCCCCCTCCTCAGAATTCGTGCCAGGCCAGCCCTCCGTCGCCAAGTGGCACGCCACCACTTGCCGCGCCGCCGCAGCTGACACCCCGCAGCCAACCACGGCCGGCCACCTGTCCCCTTCCTTCCTCCAGCCACCGCGGCCCTCCCCTGCGCCCCGAGCTCCAGATCGGGAGATGAGCTCTCGATCCGGATCCTCGTCACCTACATTGCGACCCTGCCGGCTTAGCCTCCCCGGAGTTCCGACCTCGTCATAGATGAGTGGCCGCCGCCCTGTTCCTCTCCTCCTCCCTCTGGTTCTCCCTCTTCTTCCCCTCTCATGATCCTTTTATCTCTCCCAAGAAGCCCTGCCGCTGCATGGGGTCGCCACCGTCATCCTATAGGCCCGCCGACACCCACGCCACATCGCCGGCGCTCGTTCCCGCCGTCCTCGTGCCAGATCCGTTGAGCCGCCGCCTGGATTCGCCACCCCCACATCCATCCCTGTCGTCTGCCGGACCGCCCCGCCGCCGAAGCGCCACCCCGCCACCAGTCGTCGTCGCTCCTACCTGCTCGCGCGAGTGCATGCGAGCGCACACACGCCTCCCGCGTGTGGGCCAAGGCCCACCGCTCGCGTTGACCGTGCATCAGGCCCAGCGCCAGGCCTCCTCTAATTCCGACCGGGCCTCGGGCCATGGTGAGCATCACCCGAGCCCCCTGCACTGTTGGGTCGACCAGTTTTGGCCCGTTTCATGTTTTTTTTCTTTCTCTAGAACGATTTTCCTTTTATTCCAGAGAACGCAGTTTTACAGAAAAGTCATCCTTGTTCATGCAATTAATAACTCACGAACCGTGCATCATATTAAAACAAACTAGATCATTGATGGCACGCGTTTCTGCGCCCGTCTATTTTGGCACTGTAATTTTAGGAACTGATACAAATATATAGACCCAAATACTCTTTTTGCTAAATTAAGTTAACATGGCAATTCATTTCATGGCCTAGCTTTATGATGCAAAATTTCAAAAACCGTAATGGTATATAGAGAACTTCCCCTTGAACTGCAGATAGAACCACTAAATCTAAGAAAAATAATTCACTTACGAATATGATTATTTACTCCACTAACAAACATGACTACGGTACGTGTGAGAAATTTGCAATGGGGCAGAAATCAAATGCCCTACCTCAGAAAAAAAATTCTCAAGCCCTAGACCATATATTGGTAGCTTTGTCTCAAACATGATATAGAGGAAATCACTTTCTTTAGTGGAAATTCCCTACGTTCAGACTAAAGTGTGTCTGCATGCATGTATATGTACTTGTAATGATAAAGGCCAGTATCTTTCCGTATGCTAATGGTGGAGTGAACTTGGCTACTTAGGCTAAGAATTTCAGCTCAATGGTTATGGTGAGTATGGAGTAAATAAAACATATATATGTGCATAAATGATATACTTTCGTTAATAGATCTATGTTCTTGGCATATCAATTATACTCCAAAACTGAACCTATTACCTCTGGTAAAAATCCAAGTGTGAACATACATAATATTTCTCTCGGTGGGTGGTTTCTCGGCATCTCAAATGTGGTAAATAATTCATGATGTCCAAGGTGCGCATCCTGATGATCAACAAGGCCTTGGAAAATCCTGAGTTGAACCCTGAAATCACCCATGTAGGCCTTCCACATATTTTCGGATTAGTATTGTATTGGAGCAACATTTACAATAGAACAAAGTTATAATCTGAAGTAGTTGAACTTTAATATTCAATTGTGGCCATAATATATACTCACTTGTTGGTAGAACATATTGATTTATAGTACTATGAAATTTAAATAATCCTGGGCCTTCTTGTTGACAATATTAAAATATTTAAACTGGTATGCTTAAAAAGTAAATATAACAAATGGGAGACTTGACCGAACTTTCCGACAAACCAAAATAACATTGTTTCCTTTGCAAATAACTGCTAGAGAAATGAAAATGTAACACATCTGTTCTAGATGTCCTTGAACAAGCCGACAAATGAGATGAATTAGCGACATGTAGAAACTGATTTTATAAAAAAAATCAAGCAATATTAGAAACATTCAATCGACGGTCAAAAGATAAATTGTATCTTCTCTGATAAATAAGTTATGATGTGCAACATGCACCATAATAATGATCAGATGAAGAAAGCTAATAATTCAAGAAAATGAATAAGTAAAAGAACTTAACTTGAATGTGAGGGCCTGCAACAGAGTGGATCGATGAGAATCTTGTGCGGAGGAGCAAGTTGCTTATATGTTAGCATGAAGGAAGTTAGTTTGTAACACAAAGATAAATTAAATCAGTTGACAAAAAATAGAGAGCTAACCACGCATAATTTTTTAAAAATAAACAAATATACACACTGGAATTCAGAGCCTTCACCATACTCTGTCAGATTTATTGGAAAAGATGAATCAATTTGATCTATTGATAATTGTATTACCATTCTATAATGTTTGAGAAGAATATAAACATAATAATTTTGTTGTAAACAACACACGTTGGTCACCTTGTGCTCAAAATTCCTATCAACTGGGTGACTTTCTGATTGCACTGGAATACTACTTCTTGAAATGTTGAAAGTACAAATCCAAACCAGTAGAGTACCCTGGTTATAAGAGCATCCAAGATAAAGGGAAGGGAATGGTCTGTACCAGCGGATGCCATGGGGAAGTAGGGACCCTTTTGCATTGCTGAGTCATTTGTGTAGGGGCAAACCTAGGTCGCAACCAACGATCATTCCTTGAGGCTGGCGCCCTACACATCCACGAAGTGGAGACCATCCCCCGCTGCATCGAAGTCCTTCCCTGATGCGTCGGTTGCATAGTGAACCCCCTCGTCACCGCCGATCCGAGAGTGGATCCCCTCCCTGGTGAAACTTTTTTTTGCAGGTGCCCTCCCTGTTGAAACTGACCGGAGAATGAGGACAACGGCCACTGGACAACATCGTGGAGGCGCTAAGAATCATGACCGCAATGCCGAGGCAGCATGATTCATCGGCCGCGAGGAAGGAGTACAAGGAAGGGATTGCTGCTTTTTTTAGGGGTGGGAGGGATCGCTGCTGCCCCTTCAATGTCCGTATCGACGTATCATGACTGAAGCCACATCACGTATTTTTCTCCTTCATGTTGTCCTTTCCCAACCGCAAGATGGGCTTCCTGGCCCTATCAACCAGAGGCCACCGATTTTTCCACCGGAATAGCCTCCCTAGGACGACCAGCCCACTGATTACTTCGGGATTAGACATCCATCCGACGGCCAGCAACAACCCAAAATAGACATCTGATGGTCAGAAACCTTGATGGTCTGAGAGGGCAGGGGAGGTGCTCAGTTTTAATGTATGTCGGTGTACTAGAATAGGGGTACCCTAGTACCCCGAACTTGTGCACAGGCAGTTGCAGCACCCCGCGGCAAGGCTTGCCAGGCGAACGCCAAGATCCTCCATGGTTCCCTTGGGGCCATTCAAGAACAAAGTATTTAAGCTCAGGAGACAAGGCCCCGGCAAGAGGAGCTTGCCGGGAAGGCCAACCAAGGCACTCCAAGGAACTTGCCGCGACGCACCACGCGCTCCGGCAAGGCAATAAGGCCCCGGCAAGAGGAGCTTGCCGGGAAGACCAACCAAGGTACCTCGAGGCCCGGTGAGTGACAAGCTTCTGGACCCGACAAGATAACAACAGCGGCAAGGCGCTTGCCGCGGCAGGCGGCCACTCTGTGCCCACGCTCCAGCGCATCCACCAACGTGTCGCCCTGGGGGCCTCTCTAGGCGCGCGTGGCGGGAGGCTGTGCAGCCAGCGGTGCTCAGTGGCACGCGAAGCTGACAAGATCGCCATCGTGGCGAACAGTGGCGCCCCTAACGGTCCTTTTCTACACTGTTTGGGCGACCCAGACGGGCATTTAATGCCCTTGTCCCCTGCCGTCAGGGTTAGGTAGGGTGCACTGTACAAGTAACTGTACCAACCACCCCACTTTTTACATTTGTACCCTTCTCTGCATTGCCACCTGTCGGTAACCCCTTTAGCGTATAAAAGGAGGCCCATGCGCAACGTAGAGGGGGTTCGGTTCTGGGGGTTCGACCCATTCGTAGCCCAGAAAAACACTACGCTCTCTCTCTCTGGAGCAAGAACACAAGATAATCAAACAAGCAGCAGTAGGGGTGTTATCTCTCCGGAGAGCCCCGAAGCTGGGTAAACTGCTCATGTGCTTCGCCTCGATCTGCTCTTCGTGCGATCTCCGCCCCCCGCTGAACCGAAAGGGGCCCGGTCCGCCGGCCCCATAGGTGTTCGTGGATCAGTTTCCCCGACATCTTTGGCGCGCCAGGTAGGGGGCGTCGAGATTGTGTGAACCTGATCCGGCGTTCACACGAGCTAGATCTTCATTCCCTTCATCAACATGCCACCGAAGAAGAAGACTTCGGCGGCAGCCGCTCCGTCCACGTCACTTCCGCCATCATTGGAGCAAACGGGTGGTGGAATGGACGCCGACGGAAGAATGGACGTCAACGAGGAAGCTTATGATGCTGCCAGGTCCAAGGACAAGGCTGCACAAACCTCAGCGACTGTACATGTTCCGCGCCACTCTCAGGAGGCGCAAGACCAACAGTGTCATGACATTCGCAGTGCCATACGCATGATAGGCCAAGACCAAGCTGGTGGATCTCGGGGCGCTCAAGACCAGCATGCTGGCACGAGCGGGGCACGGTCGCCTGGACGGGATACTGCTCCTTCTAACATAGTTAGAAGTCCGAGCACATCCCGCTCCTCGCGCCGTCCGCCACTGCCACCCACCACTCCAGCAGAAGCTTTGGCGCGAGCTCAACTGTTCCTAGATTACCCTCCGACGTCGGACAAGATCGACGAATGGAGGGCCACCATTCAGAGTCTCATCGGCTACGCCAACGGCGACACTCCACGGCGGCCGAGCGCGTCGCCGCCGCGGCAGGATTGCCGGGCGCGAGCCGGTGGTGACGAAACGGGTGGAGGTGCAACTACCATGCAATTACCACCCGAAGGCCAAGATCGCCGACTCGTCGGATCCACCTCGACAACGACTCCACTGCATCGTCGGATCCACGAGCTCGTCGCGATCAGCGCCAAGTTCTTCATGATCGACAACAAGAAGACACTCAAACTCGCATCGAGCGCCAAAGAGAAGCGCGGCGTCAATCCGACAAGCGCGCTGGGCCCTCTATTGACATGCATGCGCCAGGGGAACCAGGCGATCTGCCGTACGCGGTAGGTTGCCCTGCATTCACTCGTGAGCTGCGGCAAGTCCAGTGGCCCAGCATGAAGAACTTCAAGCCAGACGTACTGGAGAAGTACGATGGCAAGACGCATCCTTCAGAGTTCCTCAGCATCTACACCATTGCGGTCCAGGCTGCCGGGGGACGGGATGACAAGATCCTTGCCAACTACTTCCCGCTGGTGCTCAAGCCCAATGTCAGATCCTGGCTCATGCACTTGCCGGACAACTCCATATCCTCTTGGGCTGATCTGTGCCATCAGTTTGTCGGCGCCTTCACAGGCGGACACAAGCCTCATGGCCAGGAGAGTGATCTTCATCTGCTTGCCCAGAAGGAAGGAGAGCCCCTGCGCAAGTACATCCAGAGATTCAGCAGTGTGCACCACAACATCCCAGACGTCCACCCGGTCGCGGTGATCAGCGCATTCCATCAGAATGGGCAAAACCGCATGATGCGGGAGGAAATGGCGATGTGCAAGATCAGGGACGTCAGTGAGTTATATGCACTGGCCGACAAATGTGCATGTGCTGAAGAAGGGAGGAGACTCCCCGGAGAGAATGTAGGAGCGGGAGGATCTGACAGTGAAGATGCTGCCCCGGCAAGGAAAAACCGGCGGCGGAACAACAGGAAGAAGAAAGGCAAAGAGGTGCTAGTTGTTGAGCAGTCCGGCAACGGTGGTGGCGCCAACAAAGCCAAAGCTGGTGACTCCGGCAAGGAGGTTGCCGCGGAGGTGGCGGTCGCCGACAAGCAGGACGGCACCAACAAGCAGTATGGCAAGATCCACCGCACCAAGGGCCATGATCTTCAGAGCTGCAGTTAAGTCGAGCAGCTTGTTGAGCAACAGAAAGCTGAATACGAGCGGCGCGACAAGGAGAAGGCCCAGGAAGGTGCTGGAGGATCCGACAAGAAACATCCCGGCCGAGGAGGACGCCGCGGCAAGGCCAAGCAGCGGCAAGGAGACAAACCTCCTCGCGGCCGCGACAAGGATGAAGATGACGACGACGACGAAGACATGGATGATGAGGAGACTGATGAGCAGGAGTTCCAGAAAGCCACAGAGGTCCTGTGCATTGACGGTGGTGCTTCTCTGCATACCTCGCACCGCCAGATCAAGCAGTGGGTGCGGGAAGTTAATGCAGCAGAACCACCCATCGAGTCACGCAAGCCTCTGAAATGGTCCAGCACGCCTATCATCTTTGATATTGAGGACCATCAGGATCGCATAACTGCGGTCGGGTGCTTGCCGATGTTGGTTTCACCAACAATCCGCAACCTCAAGGTCACTAAGATGCTAGTTGACGGCGGGGCCGGCTTGAACCTGATCTCCTCCGCGGTGCTCCAGAAACTCCAGATCCCTGACAGCGAGCTCGAAGAGACCGGTACATTTCAAGGAATCAACCCGGGAAGGAGCAAGCCGAAGGGAAAGATCACGTTGCCGGTAACATTTGGCAGCGAGCTGAACTTCAGGACTGAGAGGGTCATGTTTGATGTTGCTGACTTTCCATTACCTTACAATGGAATCCTTGGCCGTCCGGCACTCGCCAAGTTCATGGCAGCCTCTCACTATGCATACAACGTACTGAAAATGCCAGGCCCGATAAGTGTCATCTCTGTCCTTGGCGACAAGAAGGATGCTCTTATCTATGCCGACAAGATCTACCGGGAAGCAGCAGCCGCAGCAGAACGCAAGACACTTGCCGCTGAAGCTCCCGGGGGGAAGAAGAAGACCAAGTCCGGCAAGAGCTCTGATGCCCACTCCGGCAAGCGCACCTCTTCGGAGTGCTGCGCTACCGTCGAGGATGCACCATCGAGCTCCACCGGCAAGTGTAAGAAGGCAATGGCAGCTCCACCTGAGACCAAGAAGGTGTCCGCCAAGGAGGACGGCACTGGTGGTAACTTCACCATCAGCGCCACTCTTGACCCCAAATAGGAAAGCGCGCTCGTTGCTTTCCTGCGGGCGAATGTCGATGTGTTTGCGTGGCAACCGTCTAATATCCCCGGTGTTCCTAGGAAAGTAATTGAGCACCACCTTGCCGTCTGTCCTCATGCGCGGCCCGTCAAGCAGAAAGTCAGGAAACAGGCAGTGGAGCGCCAAGAATTCATCGCAGAAGAAATCAAGAAGTTGGAAGCAGCAGGCCTTGTCAGAGGAGTGCTCCATCCCACGTGGTTGGCCAATCTTGTTGTCGTGCGCAAGGCTAACGGGAAATGGAGGCTTTGTATTGACTTCACTGATGTTAATAAAGCTTGTCCCAAAGACCCATTTCCCTTGCCGCGCATTGACCAGATTGTTGACTCCACAGCCGGATGTGATTTGCTTTCATTTCTTGATGCATACTCAGGATACCATCAGATCTTCATGGCAGAAGAAGATGAAGAGAAAACCGCATTTATCACCCCGTGTGGCACATACTGCTTCGTACGGATGCCTTTCGGTTTGAAGAATGCTGGTTCAACATTCGCAAGGGTAGTCCACCACGCTTTTGAGCCGCAGATGCACAGAAATGTGGAATCCTACATGGATGACATAGTGGTCAAAAGCAAGAACAGGGCGACCCTGATTCAAGATTTAGACGAGACATTTGCAAATCTGCGCAAGATCAACCTCAAGCTTAACACCGAGAAGTGCGTGTTTGGAGTCCCTTCCGGCAAGCTTCTCGGGTTCTTCGTGTCTCAGCGGGGAATTAAAGCCAACCCCGACAAGATCAAGGCCATTGAGCAGATCGAAGCACCAAAGCGCGTCAAGGATGTACGAAGGCTTGCCGGTTGCGTGGCTGCTCTCAGCAGGTTTATCTCTAGATCTGCTGAGCGCGCCCTGCCATTTTTCAAAATTTTGAAAAAGGCAGGTCCAATAAAATGGATTCCGGAGGCGGAGGCTGCACTGTAGGACTTGAAGAGATACCTGTCCTCCACTCCAACGCTTGTCGCACCTAAGCCGCAAGAGAAGTTGCTGCTGTATATAGCGGCAACCAATCAAGTGGTTAGTGCTGCGTTAGTGGCGGAGAGGGAGGCAGATGATGAGCCAGCAACCGCAGCAGATGCATCCAGCGACAAGCAGGGGGCTTCGCCGACAAGCTCTGGTCCCGACAGAGATGGATCTGCACAGGAGCATGATAAGGTGCAGAAGAGAATGGTGCAGCGTCAAGTTTACTTTGTCAGTTCCCTTCTACAGGGGGCTAGATCAAGGTACTCTGGTGTGCAAAAGTTGCTTTTCGGCCTCCTCATGGCCTCGAGAAAGCTGCGCCATTACTTCCAAGCACATGAGATCACAGTCGTCACTCGCTTTCCACTGAAGAGGATACTGCAAAATCCAGAAGCAACAGGCAGGATTGTCGAGTGGGCGCTGGAACTGTCAAGCTTTGGCCTCAAGTTTGAGAGCACTTCAACTATCCAAAGCAGAGCATTGGCAGAGTTCATAGCAGAATGGACGCCAACCCCAGATGAAGAAATTCCAGAGACGAGCATCCCCGTCAAAGAGGCAAGCAGAGAGTGGCTGATGTACTTTGATGGTGCTTTCTCGCTGCAAGGCGCCGGTGCGGGCGTGCTGCTTGTCGCGCCCACTGGAGAGCACCTCAAGTACGTAGTCCAGATGCACTCTCCCCAAGGAGCAAGCAACCAACAATACTGCAGAGTATGAAGGATTGCTTGCCCGTCTCAGAATCGCAGCAGACCTTGGGATCAAGAAGCTCATTGTCAGGGGTGACTCACAGCTTGTCGTCCGCCAAGTGAACAAGAACTACCAGAGTCCATTGATGGAAGCATATGTTGATGAAGTGAGGAAGCTAGAAGAGCACTTTGACGGCCTACAGATGGAGCATATCCCAAGAGCTCAGAATGTCATTTCTGATGGCCTGTCAAAGTGCGCCGCACTAAAGTTACCTGTGGAACCAGGGATCTTTGTGC
The DNA here is from genome assembly GCF_002162155.2 of Triticum dicoccoides. NCBI lineage: Eukaryota > Viridiplantae > Streptophyta > Magnoliopsida > Poales > Poaceae > Triticum > Triticum dicoccoides. Next base: position 462,138,706 of record NC_041392.1, on the reverse strand, counting down.
TCAAGTTGACTCAACCATCCGTAACACCATCAACTGGACAAAGCAAGAAGAGGAAGTTGGTTTCTGGTGACTACTTTCCGGCAGAGCTCCCCGAAGCCGCCGCCAAGAAAGTCCCCAAGATCAACACCAAGGATGCTGAGGGGCAGTCTGCTCCGGCAAGCCTTATGGTTTGTTCCGTTGAAGCAGACGCTCCCGACAAGTTTTGCTCCAGCAAACTTGCCGGGGAACATCAAGCTCCGGCAGGGCCGCAAGTCCTTGCCGTAGAAGAGGATGTTCCCGCAGCAGCAGATGTGCCTTTAGTCCTTGTTGTTGAGCCACAAGCTCCAGCATGGGCACAACAGATTGTCCATTTCCTTCAGACAGGAGAACTTCCCGAAGAGCAAGAAAAAGCGGAAAAAGTAGCCCGACAGTCAAGTATGTACCAGTTTGTCGATAGCATACTGTACAGAAGAAGACTCAACGGTGTGAAATTGAAGTGTATTTGCCGGGAAGATGGACAAAAGCTGGTGGCAGAGATACATGGAGGCATATGTGGCAACCACATTGGCGAAGAGCACTTGCCGGCAAAGCTTTCCGGCAAGGTTTCTTTTGGCCGACAGACCTCCAGGATGCAACTGCACAAGTAACCAAGTGTGAAGCGTGCCAGTTCCACTCCAAACAGATACACCAGCCAGCTCAAGCTCTCCAGACGATCCCTTTATCCTGGCCATTTTCGGTCTGGGGGCTCGATACCCTCGGCCCTTTCCCCCGAGCTGTCGGGGGCTTTGAGTACTTGTACGTCGCAATCGACAAGTTCACAAAGTGGCCGGAAGTGCAGCCAGTGAGGAAGGTGACAGCACAGTCAGCAGTCAAGTTCTTCAGGTCAATTGTTTGCCGTTTCGGGATCCCCAACAGGATCATCACCGACAACGACACGCAATTCACGAGCCGCACCTTCATGCAGTACGTCCAAGACCTTGGCGCCAAGGTCTGCTTCGCTTCTGTTGCTCATCCGAGAAGCAACGGTCAAGCAGAGAGGGCAAATGCTGAAGTGCTGCGCCGGCTCAAGACCAGAACTTTCGACAGGCTGCGCAAGTGCGGAAGAAACTGGATCGAGGAGCTGCCGGTGGTTCTTTGGTCGATCAGAACGACGCCAAATCGAGCCACTGGCCAGACGCCTTTCGCTCTAGTCTATGGGGCAGAGGCAGTTCTCCCCACAGAACTCGTATACGGATCGCCTCGAGTGCTAGCTTATGATGAGCTTGAGCAAGAACAGCTGCGACAAGACGACGCGCTGCTCCTTGAGGAAGATCGTCTTCAGGCTGCTGTACGAGCTTCTCGATACCAGCAAGCTTTGCGCCGCTACCATAGCCGCAAAGTTAAGGCCAGAAGCTTCGAGGAAGGCGACCTTGTTCTTCGGCGCGTTCAGTCCGCCAAGAATTCCAACAAGTTGACGCTGAAGTGGGAAGGCCCTTATCGGGTGAAACGAGTCACAAGGCCCGGCGCTGTCCGCCTTGAGACCGAAGATGGCATTCCAGTGAGCAACTCCTGGAACATAGAACATCTTTGTAAGTTTTTCCCGTAGGGCGCGGTTGCCGAAACCCGTTCCGGCAACCACCTTTTGTACAAGTCTTTCCGCTGTTGCATGTAATCCTTTGTACAAAGCCGGGCGCAGATCCCGTGCATAAGTAAAACCCCATGTGCTCAGCACAACTTGTCCATTTCATGCATTAGTTTCTTTCTTGCATGTGTTATCTGACACTTTCTGCAGCACCTACATCCGGTAAGCAATAACGAGCCGAAGGGCTCCATATTATTATTTTCTCTTCTTTCTTCTTTTCAACAAAGGAAAAGAAGATTCCCTCGCACACAAGTTTGCCGGGGGGGAAGGAGAAGATTGTGGTATGGACCAGGCGTCGTTCAAGCAAAGTTTTGCCTTGCCGGGAAGCAAACGACAAAAAAGCTAAGTTGCCAAAGTTTGAGAAATCACTTTTTAAATTTTTGAGTTATCTTCCTCGAACGACCCTGCTTTGTATGAAAAACCTGTGCGCGGAGGAACCAACTCGTGGCTAGTTGTGCCCTTACTTTGTTTCGAGTCCGCTCAACAACTTAAGTGTGCTGCATCTAGTCGCGATAAGGTTTCTTGTCGGAAGCAGCGCCACCAGCAGGCTGCTGAAGTTCCGCACCCAGCGCTCGCGGCTCGAGTGCCTGCGCCGACAAGTTCCCTAGAAGCGTAGGGTAAAAACATACAAAGGAAGGAATCTAGTAGAGGAAATAACATAGCAATTGATAACAGAAATAAAGTTATATTACAGGATAACTAGTCGCAGCTCTAACAGACTGTTTTCATAACATGATTAGCAGCGACAAGGGAAAAGAAGAAATAGGCGGCCTAGTCTACACGTCCGCCCTCGACTCTCTTGATCTCGCTCACCTTGTCCACAATGGGTGCGACAAGGGCCTTGAGTGCGTCCCGATCGGCATCTAGCGGCAAGGACTTGAGGACGTTGGTGAAGCTGAGGCCTGGATTGCGAAAGGCCACCTTCATCAGCACCTTCTAGAGAACCCCGGCGCAGATTTTGCGCGACTCGTCGGCCAGCTGCTTTGGGATCCTCTCCCGGAGCCGCTGGAGTGCCGTCGCCACGCCCTTGCAGAACAAGCTGAGCTTGGCGCTTGGTTGGAGATTCTCGTTGGAGGGATACCCAAAGTCCTCCATCCCCAGCTGCGCCAGCTCCTCGTCGATGACTGCGGCAATATTCACCAGACCCTCGGTCCAGTGCTCCACAGTGTCTCTGAACGAGTTCTGGGTAACTGCGATGCTCTCCAGCAGCGCCTTGTTAGCTTTGACCTTCTCCGACAAGGTCTTCTCCCGCTCCTTGGCGGCCTCCAGCGTCTGCATCAGCGTGGCCAGCTTCAACTCCAGGTCCGCATTGGAATCCTTGGCGGCGCTGAGCTCCTTGCCCCTCTCAGCGAGAAGACCTTGCAGCTCACCGTGGGTGGCAGCATCCTTCTCACGCTCACGCTTGAGCGCGGCAAGCTCCTCGCCGCTCTTCCCGATATTGGCCTCTAGCTGCGCCACCTTCTCCTCCAGCTCTTTCTTGGTGGCCTCTGCGATCGCGGCAGCGTCCTTTGCTTCCTTGAGCGCCCCGCCAAGTGCTTGCTCGTGCTCGGCGAGCTCCTCCTCGTAGCTGTCGAGGTTGGCCTTCCGTTGCACCAATTCGCCTTCTCGCGCAGACTGCTTCTTGGCGGCCAGCCTTTGTTCCTCTTCAGCTTCGGCCTTCTCGAGAAGGAAGGCCGTGCGCTCCTCGTCGAGTCGCTCCCGCTCCTGTGCCAAGGACCGGAGAGCTTCTTGATTTTGGCCCCGGAGCTCCTCCGCGCGCTTCTCCATGTCAACTCCCGCCTTCGCGACAAGCGCTTCCTAGGAAGCCAGCTTGGCTTGCCGTGCACGGTAGAGTGACAGCAGCTTCCGCAACAGCTGCTCCTCCTCAGGCTCACCACTACTGCTGCTAGGCGCGTCGACCAACGACAGTCCAGCAGAGGCGAGCACCTCCCCATCAAAAGTTTCCCCCTCGACCGGCGTCGTGGAGCTCGACGCCCAGGGTAGCTTGATGAAGATATCGTCGATGGCCTTCAAGTAGGCGCCAGGCTGGGGCTCCTCGGAGCCCGGCCCCACAGCAGCGGCAGAAGGATCGGCGGTCGGTGCAGCGCCTGGCGCTCCTGCGGCCTCAGGGTCGTCAGTGCGATCACCCGACCCCTCGCCAGCTTCTGCGGTGGCAGCCTTGGCGGCCTCCTCGCCGGCGGCCTCATCAGCACCGGTCCCTTCCTCGCCGGCGCCCTCTGTCTCCATTGGCTCAGCAGCAGATGGGTCTGAAGAACGAAGAAGGGAGAAAAATCAATCAAAAATCCAAGAGAAGAAAATCAGAAGAAGAAGAACCCAAGGGAAAGTTTTTGGACAAGTGAATTACCTGTGCCAAGATCTGCAGTTGCGGTCTCGGCCGCCGCAGGATCGACGGTGCTGCCCCTTGCCGGAGAGTTCTCCCTTGCCGGAGAGCGCTCCCTTATCGGGAACCCCTCCCTTGGCGGCATAGTCGAAGCAGATGGCACTTCGGGACCAGCTTCCGGGCGCTCCTGATGTGGCTACTCTGCTCCTACACAAATCAACAAGCAAGATATCAACAAAGGAAAAAGCACTCATCCGCGCCCGATAGCAGAAAGCTAACTATGAACTTACGCTGGGGGCTGCGCTGGGGGCTGCTTTGAGGAGTGGTTGCCGGGTCCGTCAAGGTGGTCTCGGACCCACCCCCTGCTGACACGGTGGGGTCATCTTCGATGATAATCACCCCGGCCTTGGCCCTCTTCGCCGATATCTGGGCCAGCGTCCTGAAAAGAAAGGAGTCCAGATTGAAGCAAGTCAGATACAAGATAAAAACAGCAAAATTGAAGAACTACAAGAGCACCAAAGAAGCTTACTCTTCTTCCTCCTCGTCGGAGCTGAGCGCGGAAAGATCAAAGTCCGGCTCCCCTCCGGTGCGGCGAGGCGGAGGAGTAGGGTCCCTTGCCCGCTTGGCGGGGGCGGTGGCGGTGGCCCGGGAAGTTCCTGCTCTAGTTGCCGCTGCTGCGTGAGGTGCTCCCGCGGCAACATTGCTTGCCGCGGTAGAGCGTGTCGCACGGCTCGGCGGATGTTGACCCGTCTGCCGCCCCGCTACGTCCGCGGCCCTGTGAAGACGCCTTCTTGGCGGGGCCGGGGGCTCCGCCTGCGGCAAGCTTTCTGAAGGCTCGGGCTCTTCCTCGCCGGCCTCGCTCGGCTCAGCTTCAGAGCCGGCAGGCTCTTCCTCGCCAATGAACTCCGTGCGCTCGGCGCGGTTTGCCGCCTCTGCCGCCTCCGCCTCCTCTACAGTGAACCCGAACGCACCCGCGGCAGCTGCGGCCGCAACCTCTTCCGCCCTAGTGGCGATGCGCTGCAGCTCCTCGTCAGTGGTGTCACGGGTGAGGCTCTTCTGCTTGTCAGCGTGGACCGGCACTTCTTCCAAGTTGTCGAAGAACGCTTGCACGACGTCATCCGCAGGCTCTTGCCAAGTTGGAACGATTCCGTGTGAATCGCACAACGGCATCATGGCGCGGATCCGGTCAAGCGAAGAATTGTTGCACAATGGAACGACGCCCCTCGGCAGCGTGAATGGGTGCTGGGGGTCGCGTTTAAACAACTCCATGAGCATTGCGTCCAGCTCCAAGACGGTGAAGTTGTAGTTGAGGCCCGGCCGCAGCCTCATGATGTCCGCTGAGTTCTTGAATTCCCAGGCGGGCCACCCCCTCTCCTGCAGGGGGGAGATGCGGCGGCGAAGGAAATCTGCGCCTACAGCGCCTACAGTGAGCCCGGCAAGCCTGAGGCGAAGGATCCTAGTAATGGCGATCTGCAGCCTCTCGTCTTCCGGGGCCACATTGCTCCAGTCATTGCCGCGCACAATTGGAGCTTGGCGCACGGCGGTGAAGGGCTGCGGATTCTCCTCGACGATCCAGCACCACTCCGCTCTCCACTCATCCCACTTGCTGTGGAGCTCACCCTCCAAGTACGCCTCCTTCTTGCCGACTCTCGAGATCCAAGCGATCCCTCCGGCAAGCGGATCTCCTCTCTCTACCCGAGGTATGAAGAAGTGGCGGAAAAGGGCAACATTGGGGTGGACTCCGACAAATTTTTCGCACAAGTGTGCGAAAACTGCCATGGTCAGAATGGTGTTGGGGGTGAAATCAAGGAGGCGGAAGCCGTAGGTGTTCATGATATCGCAGAAGAACTCCGAGAAGGGCGAGCAGAGCCCGCAATAGAAGAACAGCGCGAAGAATGGGTACCCGTTTGGAGCCAGCTCCGAAGCAGCGGCCGGGAGTACCCTCGTGCGCGGATGCGCCCGCGTCTCCGTCGCCCAAAAGAGGTAGAAGTACTCCCTCAGCTCCTTCACGCCGAGCTGGGGGGAGAAGATCGCCGCTCCTTCCGCAGCGCCGCGAGCCGCTGCGCCTCGGCCGACTTCACGCCCTTTCCCTTGTCGGCTTTCGGAGCCATGGCGGAGGTGGTGGGGGAGGTCGACGGCGTTGGTGATGCTGGTGGCAATGGGGGGCGGAGCGCTGCTCTCTCGGCTTCGAGAAGAAGGGGGGCGGCGGAGGTTCGTGAAGACGGAGTAGTAGCAACCAGCGAGGGGGAACGAACTGCCCCTGTTTCCTCTGCTTATAAAGAGGGACGGGGCGGACGTTTCGCCCTTCCGAATAAAGAACCACCCACGATCTCTCGCACGACACCGCATTCAACGCGTGCCGTTAGGGGAGAGCGCGGTGGATACGAAGCGAGATTCGGCGTGGCCTAGTCCACGTATGCCCGTGCCCTGTCTTGGGCCTGGCCCAACAGCGCTCGGCACCGTGTCTGGCCCAGGCCCGGGGGCTCCTGTCGGTGTACTAGAATAGGGGTACCCTAGTACCCCGAACTTGTGCACGGGCAGTTGCAGCACCCCACGCCAAGGCTTGCCGGGCGAACGCCAAGATCCTCCATGGTTCCCTTGGGGCCATTCAAGAACAAAGTATTTAAGCTCAGGACACAAGGCCCCGGCAAGAGGAGCTTGCCGGGAAGGCCAACCAAGGCACTCCAAGGAACTTGCCGCGACGCGCCACGCGCTCCGGCAAGGCAACAAGGCCCCGGCAAGAGGAGCTTGCCGGGAAGACCAACCAAGGTACCTCGAGGCCCGGTGAGCGACAAGCTTCCGGGCCCGACAGGATAACAACAGCGGCAAGGCGCTTGCCGCGGCAGGCGGCCACTCTGTACCCACGCTCCAGCGCATCCACCAATGTGTCGCCCTGGGGGCCTCTCGAGGCGCGCGTGGCGGGAGGCTGTGCAGCCAGCGGTGCTCAGTGGCATGCGAAGCTGACAAGATCGCCATCGTGGCGAACGGTGGCGCCCCTGACGGTCCTTTTCTGCACTGTTTGGGCGACCCAGACGGGCATTTAATGCCCTTGTCCCCTGCCGTCAGGGTTAGGTAGGGTGCACTATACAAGTAACTGTACCAACCACCCCACTTTTTACATTTGTACCCTTCTCTGCGTTGCCACCTGTCGGTGACCCCTTTAGCGTATAAAAGGAGGCCCATGCGCAACGTAGAGGGGGTTCGGTTCTGGGGGTTCGACCCATTCGTAACCCAGAAAAACACTACGCTCTCTCTCTCTGGAGCAAGAACACAAGATAATCAAACAAGCAGCAGTAGGGGTGTTATCTCTCCGGAGAGCCCCGAAGCTGGGTAAACTGCTTGTGTGCTTCGCCTCGATCTGCTCTTCGTGCGATCTCCGCCCCCCGCCGAACCGAAAGGGGCCCGGTCCGCCGGCCCCATAGGTGTTCGTGGATCAGTTTCCCCGACAATGTATCTAAATTATATATGTAAAATGCTTAGAATTTTGTGTAGATTAATAATTTGCAACTTTCATCTATGTTTAAAATGTTGTTTGTTTAAATTTGCTCTTATGCCATGCTAAAATGCTTTATGTCATAACTAAATAACTGTAGCTCAGATTTAAATAAACTTTATATGTAAATGGGGTAGAAAAATGCATAGGTTAACATGGTGGCATTACTTTGCATGTTAAACAAGTCTAAAATATGCTTTAGGACAGAACAGTACCAAATCTAATATATGCTCATGAGGATTTTCTGAAATTGTTGTTTGTTGTTTCCGGCCTCATTTAAACTTGACTAGATAGTTAGTTTAATTATGCTTCACCTCTTGCCAAGTTAATCAACATTTAATATTGTTGGATACATAAACGAGATCGAACTAAATAACTTGAATGTGGTGTTCCGTCAATATGCAACTCGTTGCATATTGAGCTCCACTTAATTTGTAGTATTGTTTGTGCACTTTGCCATGCCATGCCATGCCTCATTAAACCGGACATGCATCATACTTGGTTGTGCATCATGCCATGTTTATGTGATGGTTTTTTACTATGTTGCTTGCTTCTTTCCGGGTTGCTTCTCTCGTTAGCTTCGGTTTCATTCCGGAGTTGTGAGGATCCGTACGACTACGTCCGCTTGTCTTCTTCATGGACCCGTTCTTCTTCCTTGCGGTATATCAGGCAAGATGACCATACCCTCGAAATCACTTATATCTTTTCTTGCTAGTTGTTTGCTCTATCGCTATGTCGCGCTACCTACCACTTGTTATATCATGCCTCCCATATTGCCATGTAAAGCCTCTAACCCACCTTTGCTAGCAAACCGTTGTTTGGCTAAGTTACCGCTTTTGCTCAGCCCCTCTTATAGCGTTGCTAGTTGCAGGTGAAGCTGAAGTTTGTTCCATGTTGGAACATGGATATGTGGGGATATCACAATATCTCTTATTTAATTAATGCATCTATATACTTGGTAAAGGGTGGAAGGCTTTGCCTTATGCCTGGTTTTTGTTCCACTCTTGCCGCCCTAGTTTCTGTCAAACCGGTGTTATGTTCCTTGATTTTGCGTTCCTTATGCGGTTGGGTGTTATGGGAACCCCTTGATAGTTCGCTTTGAATAAAACTCCTCCAGCAAGGCCCAACCTTGGTTTTACATTTTCCTAACAACCTATAACCTTCCCTTGGGTTTTCGCGAGCCCGAGGGTCATCTTTATTTAAACCCTCCCGGGCCAGTGCTCGTCTGAGTGTTGGTCCGAACCGAGCCGCCTGAGGGGCCACCTCGGGGAAACTCGAGGGTTGGTTTTACTCGTAGCCCATCTCATCCGGTGTTTCCCTGAGAACGAGATACGTGCGACTCCTATCGGGATTTATCGGCACATTGGGTGGCTTTGCTGGTCTTGTTTTACCATTGTCGAAATGTATTGTAACTGGGATTCCGAGACTGATCAGGTCTTCCTGGGAGAAGGAATATCCTTCGTTTACCGTGAGAGCTTGTGATGGGCTAAGTTGGGACACCCCTGCAGGGTTTAAACTTTCGAAAGTCGTGCCTGCGGTTATGTGGCAGATGGGAATTTTTTAATATCCGGTTGTAGAGAACTTGACACTTAACTTAATTAAAATGCATCAACCGCGTGTGTAGCCGTGATGGTCTCTTCTCGGCGGAGTCCGGGAAGTGAACACGGTTCTTGGGTTATGTTTGAACGTATGTAGTTTCAGGATCACTTCTTGACCACATCTAGTTCACGACCATTGCGTTGCTTCCCTTCTCGCTCTTATTTGCGTAAGTTAGCCACCATATATTCTTAGTGCTTGCTGCAGCTCCACCTCACTACCCTTTCCTACCCATAAGCTTAAATAGTCTTGATCTCGCGGGTGTGAGATTGCTGAGTCCTCGTGACTCACAGAATCTTCCAAACAGTTGCAGGTGCCGATGATACCAGTGCAGATGATGCGACTTAGCTCAAGTGGGAGCTCGATGAAGATCGTGTTCGTTGTGTTGTTTCATTTCCTGTTGATCAGCAGTGGAGCCCAGTTGGGACGATCGGGGATCTAGCATCTGGGGTTGTCTTCTTTTATTTTGGTCCTGTAGTCGGACCTTGATTGTATTCTGGATGATGTATTTTTAACTTGTATTTATGTGAAGTGGCGATTGTAAGCCAACTCTTTATCCCTTTCTTATTCAGTACATGGGATTGTGTGAAGATTACCCCTCTTGCGACACACCTACCATGCGGCTATGCCTCTAAGTCGTGCCCCGACACGTGGGAGATATAGCCGCATTGTGGGTGTTCCAAGTTGGTAATTAGAGCCATCCCGGACTTAGGAGCCCCCTGCTTGATCGAATCACTGACGTTGTTGAGTCTAGAACAAAATGTTTTGAGTCTTAGGATTTGGAGAGTAGGATTCTTTTTACTCCTCAGTCCCTTTGTCGCTCTGGTGAGGCCTCCTGCCGTAGAAGTTTTGACTCTCCTCTCCTCAAATTTCACAAAATTATTTTTTAGGATCATGCGGGTATCTTGGAATCGTTCCGATAGTCTTGTGACGAGAACATTTGTTCTTGGTGCCTCCTGACATTTAGGGGTTGTGGCAGTGTCCCGGGGAGTTGAGCTCCGAGGTGTTGTCGTCACAATTTTATCGTTGCAGTTCTGGAATACTTGAATTTCGCCGACATCAAAAATCTCTTTTATGCAGTTGTTGGTGAGATAACCTCGACACCCAGTACTGGGGCGGGAGTTCAGGAGTATTGCCATAACTCGTATAACGAATGCTTTTCGAAGGTTGAGGTACACGATTTCCGAAGGTTTCTTGGTTATGTGTTGAAGGATGGATACAGCTGGATGTAGGTATTGTTATTTTGGGTGAGATATTATGCCTCCCCTGTATCCCCAACACCTGCTTGCATAACCAGAAAGTTTCGGGAGTTTATAAGTGGGAATTCAAGTATCTCATAGGATATCTTTCAAAGATACATGATACGATACAAGATCTATCATATGTTTGTTCCAGTTTATTCTGCAAGTCAATCCTTTGTTTTGTTTTGGTTTGTGGTATTCGAGTTGCTTCATGTCAAGTGTTGATTCCATACCTTTCCTAAGAGGTGTTCTCATATTCCTATGTGAATACTAATCCTTCTTGATCATCGAGTTTGTCATCTCATTTTCTTCTCATCCGGTGTGTTTCTCTTCAAGTGGATTCAATCATTTCAACATTAGCGATATCAAATTCTCAGTTCTTTGCAATGGTGTTTGTTTCATCTGTTGCAATTCTTTCTACCTTATCTTTTGAGGTGGTGTTATGTCACCTTGACAATTTCCCTTCGTGTGTCGGGATTTGCAAGTTGTTATCCTTTGCAACCCATCAATCTCTTCATTGGAGTTTTCTTGGGTAATATTTCACCTAAAGCTTTCCCTAAGGATTATTGCTATTTATGGTGCTCATAAATGACCCAAGTTCTTCATATATCCTCCCGGTGAAATAGGTTTCTCGTCTCCTCGTTGACATCAATCCAATCTATTGGTTCCGTTAGTGGCAGAATTTCACCTCATAATTCTGAGACATTTTCCATAAGCCCACAACAACCTTATTCTTTTGTTTTTTAATTTTCAACAACTCTGTTCAATCCTCCATTGCAAGGGTGCTTTCCAAGGTCATTTGTGGCAGAAGTGTAACGCCCTCAATGCGGCTATATCTCCTACGTGTCGAAGCACGACTTAGAGGCATAACCGCATTGAAAGCAATGTCGCAAGTAAGGTAATCTTCACAACAACCCATGTAAATAGATAATAAGGGGAAAGGTACATAGTTGGCTTACACTCGCCACGTAACACAAAGTACATAAATAGCATTACATCATCCAATACACTCATGGTCCGACTATGGTACCCAAAAAAAGATCAACCCCAACATGCGACATGGTCCCGATCGCCCCAACTGGGCACCACTACTGATCATCAGGGAAAGACACATAGTAACGGCGTGAGTCTTCGTCGAACTCCCACTTGAGCTCAAGCACATCATCTGGAACGGAGTCATCGGGCCCTGCATCTGGTTTGGAAGTAATCTGTGAGCCACGGGGACTCAACAATCTCGCACCCTCGCGATCAAGACTATTTAAGCTTATAGGAAGGGCAAGGTAATATCTGGAGCTGCAGCAAGCGACTAGCATATTTGGTGGCTAACCTGTTCGCAAAAGAGAGCGAGAAGAGAAGGCAAAGCACAAACAAAGAACTATGGAACAACCTACGCAAACATTACTCCAACACCGTGTTCACTTCCCGGACTCCGCCAAGAAGAGACCATCACGGTAACGCACGCAGTTGATTCATTTTAATTAGTTAAGGATCAATTTATCTACAACCGGACATTAACAAATTCCCATCTGCCCATAACCGCGGGCACGACTTTCGAAAGTTCAAATCCCTGCAGGGGAGTCCCAACTTAGCCCATGACAAGCTCTCATGGTCAACGAAGGATACACCTTCTCCCGAGACATTCCGATCAGACTCGGCATCCCGGTTCTATAAGACAACTTCGACACGTTAAAACAAATCCAGCAACACCGCCCGAATGTGCCGACAAATCCCGATAGGAGCTGCACATATCTCGTTCTCAGGGCACACTCAGATTGTATAAACTAACGGTAGGCCAGCCCAGAGTTGCCCCTAGTGGCCACCGGCGGCTCACGAGGTGGACCAACACTTAGAGGAGCACTGGCCCTGGGGGGGGGGTTTAAATAAGATGACCCTTGGGCTCCGAAAACCAAAGGGATTAGGCTAGGTGGGAAATGGTAAAACAAAGGTTGGGCATTGCTGGAGGAGTTTTATTCAAGGCGAACTGTCAAGGGGTTCCCATTATTACCCAACCGCATAAGGAACGCAAAATCCGGGAACATAACACCGATATGACGGAAACTAGGGCGGCAAGAGTGGAACAAAACACTAGGCAAAAGGCCAAGCCTTCCACCCTTTACCAAGTATATAGATGCATTAAGATAACAAGATAATATAGTGATATCCCAACAATAAAACAATGTTCCAACAAGGAACGATCTCCAATCTTCACCTGCAACTAGCAACACTATAAAAGGGGCTGAGCAAAGCGGTAACATAGCCAATCAACGGTTTGCTAGGACATGGTGGGTTAGAGGTTTGACATGGCAATTTTGGAGGCAAGATAAGCAAGTGGTAGGCATCATAGCATAGGCATAGCAAAAGAGCGAGCATCTAGCAAAGAAAATATAGAAGTGATTTCGAGGGTATGATCATCTTGCCTGCAAAGTTGTCAGAGTTGACTGGATCCTTGAAAGCAAACTCAATGGGCTCCTTGTTAGCAAACTCGTCTCCCGGATCTACCCAAACAAGATAAACAAGCAGAAGGAACAAAATCAACCATGTGCAAAGCTCAAACAACATGATGCAAACATGGTATGCTATGCGGGATGTGATATATGATGCATACGCAAGATTTTACAAGGAATGATTGAACCTGGCCTCAACCTGGAAATCCAACTGTGCCACTGGAAAGGTGAGGTGATTTCGGTTGAAATCGATATAAAGATCACTGGAATCGGATGCACGGTTTGGAAATGGCAAGCAAAACAAATATGGCACCGGTCTGCGATAAACAGCAACTAGCCATCTAAATGCAACAAGATAATTATGCTACAGCACTCAAACATGACAACAAAATACATGGCAGGGATCCATCATAATGCTTGACAAAAGATGAACACTGAGCTACAACCAATTCATCCATTAACAGGTTCAAACAAGCATGGCAAAAGTGCAACTGGTAAACATGTTTCATAGTTGGTGAAATTAACACAAGCCTGGAATTTCAGATCAGGTAGCCCACTTTGGAGCATGAAAACTATATTCTACAGGAACTTAACATGGCAAACCAAGGGATGGCATGGATCTACTCAAAGAGCTTAACAAAAGTCCCTTAGTGACCTTGAGCCAAAAGGGATCAGAAAATACAATTGCAAGAATGTGAACATGGCAAAAACATAATCAGGTTATAGACTTAGTGAAAAAACTGGAACATGCAAATCTGTTAACGAGTAGGCATGTTTACGAGCTCGATGCACTCACTACAGAGCAAGGCATGACAATCTAAGCATACACCCATCAAGAATACACATTTTATAAGCTATACATGGCAGGAACAACAACATAGCATGCACGGATCAACAACAACACCCTCGGAAAAATCGCTAACAAGTAGACAATCTGCCAGGAATTATGAAATAGCAAAAGTAGAGCTCGATTGACTCAAGCTAGGGTGCTCCATAAATGCAAACAAAGACATGGATGGATAGAGCACCACAATGTTAACAAATCATCCTTACTGATCATCCTCAAAAGAGGCACGGGTCACTAGAAAACAACATGAACATATGGCATATTGGAAAAAAACAGATCAAGGACTTAGTGAAATTTCTAAGTCCCTGAAATCAGCATTAACGAATGCACCACTTTGCAAGCTTGTGCTAGTCACCACACATGTCACAAAAATACATGGATAGCACCTCTGTAAAGATGACAAAGTATATAACGAAACACATGTAGAACTCAGGAGCATATCATGCACATATTAATCATGGAAAAAATGACAAATAGCTATTTGGTGCAGCAGATCTGACAATTAACTCAAATAGCTCTCTTCCAACAGCATTTCTGGCATGAAGATGAGCTCAAATGAAAATGATTCAATGAGATGAAATGTTGTGCTCTCTGAGTCGAACATTTTTATGTGCTACACGCGCAAAACGGAGCTACGGATGCAAAGTTATGATGCGATGAAGATGCCTAAATAATTAGGGTTTCAGGGAGAAAGTCAACCCCAGATCTAGATCTGAGATTACTGTAGCAGTGCGCGGACTTCGAGGTTTGCCGGACTTGGCGCTCGCCGGAGTTGTCGTGGGGTTCGCCGGACGACGAGGGAGGCCGGAGAGGTGGCCGGATCGGCGGGGACAGCGGCCGGAGCGAGGAGGCGC
>NC_041392.1:462123907-462124282 GCF_002162155.2 Triticum dicoccoides | reverse complement strand
CCGGGGACATCGCCGGACTTGGCGCTCGCCGAAGTTGTCGTGGGGTTCGCCGGACGACGAGGGAGGCCGGAGAGGTGGCCGGATCGGCGGGGGCGGCGGCCGGAGCGAGGAGGCGCAGCGCTCGACGGTCGGGACGAGGCGTGGCGGCCGCGGTCGACGACACCGGCGATGGCGCGCGGCGGCTCCGGCGGAGGTGCGGCGGCTCGGGCGCCCGGAGCTGGGGAAGACGGGCGGCGGCGCGGTCGGGCGCCTCGGGCCCGGTCGGCGATGGGGAGGGCCGGCCTCGGGCCTTCGCGGGCCGCGGCGGGCGACGGTGAAGTGGGGCTCCAACTTGCCACGTGGCGGCGTGCGGTTGGACTGGGCGGAGCGGCGGAC
>NC_041392.1:462103669-462123570 GCF_002162155.2 Triticum dicoccoides | reverse complement strand
GGCTCGGGCGCCCGGAGCTGGGGAAGACGGGCGGCGGCGCGGTCGGGCGCCTCGGGCCCGGTCGGCGATGGGGAGGGCCGGCCTCGGGCCTTCGCGGGCCGCGGCGGGCGACGGCGAAGTGGGGCTCCCACTTGCCACGTGGTGGCGTGCGGTTGGACCGGGCAGAGCGGCGGACGTGTCCGGCGGCCGGCGGACGTGTCCGGCCGCGCGGAGAGGAGCGGGACTAGGGTTTCGGGGAAGAAGACCCGTGAATTTCGGAGGGGGTTCTTTAAATATGCATAGAGGGAGCTGGGAGAGTCCAAATGAGGTGCGGTTTTCGGCCACGCGATCGTGATCGAATGCTCTAGATGATGGAGAGGGTTTTGGTCGGTTTTGGGCCAAATTGGAGGGGTGTCGGGCTGCAACACACACGAGGCCTTCTCGGTCCCTCGGTTAACCGTTGGAGTATCAAACGAAGTCCAAATGGTACGAAACTTGACAGGCGGTCTACCGGTAGTAAACCAAGGCCACTTGGCAAGTCTCGGTCCAATCCGAAAACGTTTAACCCCCACACATGAAAATAAGGTAGAAAGGACCACCAGAGGAGATAGGAGCACCGGAATGCAAAACGGACAATGGGGAAAATGCTCGGATGCATGAGACGAACACGTATGCAAATGCAATGCACATGATGACATGATATGAGATGCATGACAATGACAACAACACACGAAGACAAAAACCCGAACCCGAGGAAATAAAATAACTTTGCGCTAGAAACGGCAAGAGTTGGAATACATATAAGGTAAATTACATCCGGGGTGTTACAACACTCCACCACTACGAAAGGATCTCGTCCCAAGATCTAGGACTGGAAGAACGCCGGGTACTCAGAACGGAGGTGATCCTCACATTCCAGGTGGCTTCACGGTCAGAATGGTGTGACCACTTGACTTTGAGGAATTTGATTGACTTATTGCGAGTCTTGCATTCAGTCTCTTCGACAATAGCAATGGGATGCTCACGATAAGAGTGATCTTCTTGGAGATCAATGTCTTCGAAGTTGACGGTGCGGTCAGGAGTCTTGAAGCACTTGCGGAGCTGAGAGACATGGAACACATCATGCACATTTGAAAAGTTTGAAGGAAGCTCGAGTTGATAGGCGAGATTGCCTCTCTTGCTGACGATCATGAAAGGACCCACGTATCTAGGGGCAAGCTTCCCTTTGATACCGAAGTGACGAGTACCTTTCATTGGAGAGACGCGGAGGTGAACATGGTCTCCGATCTCGAAAGTCAAATCATGATGCTTACTATCATAGTAGCTCTTCTGGCGCGATTGCACTGCTTTGAGGTTATCTCGAATGACTTTGCACATTTCCTCTGCCTCTATGATCAAGTCATTTCCAAGAAGTTGACGTTCACCGGTTTCTGACCAGTTAAGAGGAGTACGGCACTTCCTGCCATACAGAATTTTGAATGGGGCCTTGCCCGAACTTGCTTGAAAACTGTTGTTGTAGGAGAATTCGGCATATGGAAGACAATCTTCCCACTTCATACCGAAGGAGATAATGCAAGCCGTGAGCTTATCTTCAAGAATCTGATTGACACGCTCGACTTGACCGCTAGTTTGAGGATGGAAAGCTGTGCTGAAGCGGATGTTGGTGCCCATAGCCTTCTGAAAAGAATCCCAAAACTTGGAGGTAAAGATGCTGCCACGGTCTGAAGAGATCACCTGTGGAATACCGTGCACCGAGACAATCCGAGAGGTATAGAGCTCTGCCAATTGAGCTGCAGTGATAGACTCTTTGATAGGCAGAAAGTGAGCCACTTTAGTGAGTTTGCCGATGACAACGAATATAGCATCATTGCCACGCTTGGACTTTGGAAACCCAGTCACGAAGTCCATCTCAATGTGGTCAAACTTCCATTCTGGAATGGCAAGAGGTTGGAGGAGACCAGCTGGCCTTTGGTGTTTTGCCTTCACTCTTCTGCAGACATCACATTCATTCACGAACTTAGCAATCTCGCGCTGCATTCGAGTCCACCAATAAGCCTGCTTGAGGTCCTGATACATCTTCATACTCCCAGGGTGGATGGAGAGGAGTGAATTGTGAGCCTCGTTCATGATAACTTTAAGAAGGTCACCTTTGGGCACAACAATACGATCCTCGAAGAAGAGAGTATCCTTGTCATCAAGGCGGTAGCACTTGTACTTGGGTTGACTCTTGGCAATCCCAATCTTCACCTTCTTCACCATAGCATCAAGAAGTTGAGCCTTGCGAATCTGCTCTTCCAAGGTAGGAGAGACTTGAAGGTTGGCGAGGAAACCTTGAGGAACAACTTGCAGATTGAGTTTGCAGAAAGCTTCACAAAGCTCGGGTTGGTAAGGCTTGAGAATCAGACTGTTGCAGTAAGCCTTCCTACTCAAAGCTTCAGCAATCACATTGGCCTTGCCTGGAGTACACTTGACTCAGATTATACTCTTGAATCATTTTGACCCAATGAGTCTGCCTGAGGTTGAGATTAGGCTGAGTGAAGATGTACTTGAGACTCTTGTGGTCAGTGAAAATGTCCACTTTTCTTCCCAATAAGAGATGTCTCCAAGTCACAAGAGCATGCACAACTGCCGCCAACTCAAGGTCATGAGTGGGGTAGTTCTTCTCGTTGGGCTTCAACTGGCGAGAGGTATAAGCCACAATTTTCTTCTCTTGCATCAACACTGCACCAAGACCTTGGAGAGAGGCATCGTAGAAGACCTCGAACGGTTTGGATTCATCGGGAGGAGTCAGAACTGGAGCAGTGACCAATTTCTCTTTCAAAGTGTTGAAAGCGATGTCACATTCCGGAGACCAAACATACTTGACGTGCTTATGGAGAAGGTTTGAAAGAGGCTTCGCAATCTTTGAAAAGTTCTCAACGAACCTTCAACAATAGCTTGCGAGACCGAGGAAGCTACGGAGTTGCTTCACGTTCTGAGGTGGTTCCCAATTCACAATTGCAGACACCTTCACAAGATTCACCGCTATGCCCTTGGCAGAGATGATATGCCCAAGATAGAGAACCTCATCGAGCCAAAACTCGCACTTTGAGAATTTGGCGTAGAACTGATGTTCCATGAGCTTATCGAGCACCAAACGCAAGTGCTTGGCATGATCTTCCTTGTTTTTCGAAAAGACCAGAATGTCGTCGAGATAGACCAAAACAAAGTCATTTGTGTAGGCGTTGAAGATGAAGTTCATCATGCGAGAGAAAGTCGAAGGAGCGTTGACGAGGCCAAAAGACATGACAGTGTATTCATATGAGCCATAGCTTGTTCTGAAAGCCGTCTTGGGAATATCTTGCTCACGGATTCGAATCTGGTGATAACCCATACGGAGATCAAGCTTGGCGAATACTTGGGCACCTTTGAGTTGTTCAAACAGCTCGTTGATGTTGGGAAGTGGGTACTTGTTCTTGATAGTCTTCTTGTTCAATGGACGGTAGTCAACACAAAGTCGGTCCGTTCCATCCTTCTTCTTCACAAAAAGAACTCCACAACCCCACGGAGAAGAACTAGGTCGGATGAGACCCATTCGCTCTTGAATATCGAGTTGCTTCTTCAGCTCCTTCAACTCTTCAGGTCCGAGCTTGTAAGGACGCTTGCAAACCAGTTCCGTGCCAGGCTCAAGATCGATGACGAATTCAACTGGTTGGTGCGAAGGCATTCCTGGAAGCTCTTCTGGAAAGACCTCTTGATATTCGCAAACGACTGGAATTTGAGAGATAGAATAAAGTTCACCCTTCTCATTGAGAGAAAACAGGCGGATGGTATTATCCCGAGCGGCAAAGACAATTACATCCTCAGACGAATGAGTCAATTGAATCTGCCTGGCTGCACAATGAAGCTGAGCCTTGTGCTTAGAAAGCCAGTCCATTCCAAGAATAAGATCAATATCCGAGTTACCAAGGACCATTGGAGAAGCCAGAAACTTAAAATCACCCATCATGATAGAAATATCCGGAATCTTGTAGTTTGTGAGCAAACATCTACCCGGAGAGACAACTGCTAACGGTTTATGCAAAACTTGAGAAAATCACCCATGCTTAGATGCAAAAGGTCTCGAGATGAAAGAATGTGATGCACCAGTGTCAAAAAGTACTTTTGCAGGAACATCGTTAACAGTAAGGTTACCCATGATGACATCTGACGAGTCCTCTACCTGAGCTGCATTCACCATGTTGACCTTGGCGTACTTGGGGTTATGCTTGACCACAGCTGTACTTGCCGATCTCACAGGAGCAGGAGGAGGGAGACGCCTCTGGTTGAAGCATTTGTTGGCATAGTGACCCTTCTGTTGGCACTTGTTGCACGTTACCTCTGAAAGCGGACGGTGATACGGAGCACTCGATCTTGGAGCTTGAGATGAAGTCTTGTTCTGAAAGCCAGGGTTGGGTGGGTGGGAAGATCCACTGCCACCTTTGCTCTTCTGCTGAAAAGGCTGACGGAATGGAGGAGGAGGAAGCCAATACTTCTGCTGCTTAGCCACTTGAGTAGAGGAAGAAGGAGTAGCATCTCTGACTCGCTTCTTAGAAGCATCACACTTCAGTTGAGCAGCCTCTTGCTTCAATGCCATGTTGTAAAACTCATCGTACCTCCTGGGCTTAAAGAGAACGAGAGCTAGCTGGATTTTTCTCTGAGACCACCCCTGAACTGGTATATCATGCTCTTCTCGTTAGGGACGTCCTGCTTAGCAAAGTGGGCGAGCTTCTGAAACATCTTGTTGTAGTCATAGACAGACATAGAGCCTTGCTTCAGGTTGCGGAATTCCTCACGCTTGCTTTCAACCACGCTCTGAGGAATATGATGAGCTTTGAAGTCTTGACGGAATTCATCCTAGGTAATCTCACGGCCTCCTCTGGAATCTTTGTACTGCTGAAACCATTCTGCAGCTTGGTCTTTGAGTTGGAAGGAAGCAAACTTGACAAAGTCCTCATGCCTGATTTTACTGCACTTGAAATGCTTGCACAAGTCCACGAGCCAATCATGAGCGTCAGTTGCCTCAACACAATTGCTGAAAGTCTTTGGCTGGTTAGCAAGGAACTGGTTGAGTGTAGCAAAGTGATTCTGATTGTTGCCTTGGTTCGCTTGGTTGCGCTCTTGAAGAATTTGCATGATCAACTACGTGTTTGCATTGGTAGCGGCCATCACAGCTTGCCATGCCTTCGGAGGTTGAGGTGGTGGTGGCGGATTAGGATTCGGAGTCGTGCGCATTGGAGGAGCCATCCTGAACAGGTTGACATCCATTAGCACATTGATAGACAAAAATTGAAGCTGAATCCAACGGGTAGAAATTGCAACATAAAGTCTTCACATCCGAACAAAATGAACGAATGCATTCCAATAGAAATGGTCACATATCCATAAATTGATAAGCCACTTCGAATTTAGATAGAGAAATAAAATCAACAAGGTACGGAGCAAGAACGAATACTCGGTAAGGATCACCCAATCTCAAACCAAATATCCGTGGAAGAAGAACTAGAGCTACAAGAATTCCCACCTATGACACTCCCGAACCTTTCCGGTTATGCAATCAGGTGTTGGGGATACAGGGGAAGCATAATATCTCACCCAAATCTAGCAAATCCTACATCCAGCTGCATCCATCCTTCAACACATAACCGAGAAAAACTTCGGAAATCGTCTACCTCAACCTTTGAAAAGCATCCGTTATACAAGTTATGGCAATACTCCCGAACTCCCGCCCCAGTACTGGGTGGCGTCGAGGTTATCTCACCAACAACTGCATAAAAGAGATTTTCGATGTCGGCGAACTAAACTCAGGTATTCCAGAACTGCAACGATAAAATTGTGATGAAAACACCTCGGAACTCAACTCCCCGGGACACTGCCACAACCCCTAAATAACAGGAGGCACCAAGAACAATGTTCTCGTCACAAATCGATCGGAACGATTCCAAGATACCCGCGTGATCCTAAATTTTTTTGTGAAATTTGAGAAGAGAAGAGTCAAAACTCTACGTCGGGATGCCTTACCAGAGCGATGAGGGGACTGGGGAGTAAAAAGAATTCCTAAACTCTCCGATAGATAATTCCTAAATGACTCAAAACATTTTCTAGACTCAACTCGTCCGCTAATTCGATCAAGCAGTGGGGGCTCCTAAGGTCGGGGAAGGCTCTGATTACCAACTTGCAACGCCCTTGATGCGGCTATATCTCCTACGTGTCGAAGCACGACTTAGAGGCATAACCGCATTGAAAGCAATGTCGCAAGTAAGGTAATCTTCACAACAACTGTCGGTGTACTAGAATAGGGGTACCCTAGTACCCCGAACTTGTGCACGGGCAGTTGTAGCACCCCGCGGCAAGGCTTGCCGGGAGAACGCCAAGATCCTCCGTGGTTCCCTTGGAGCCATTCAAGAACAAAGTATTTAAGCTCAGGAGACAAGGCCCCGGCAAGAGGTGCTTGCCGGGAAGGCCAACCGAGGCACTCCAAGGAACTTGCCGCGACGCGCCACGCGCTCCGGCAAGGCAACAAGGCCCCGGCAAGAGGAGCTTGCCGGGAAGACCAACCAAGGCACCTCGAGGCCCGGTGAGCGACAAGCTTCTGGACCCGACAAGATAACAATAGCGGCAAGGCGCTTGCCGCGGCAGGCGGCCACTCTGTGCCCACGCTCCAGCGCATCCACCAACGTGTCGCTCTGGGGGCCTCTCCAGGCGCGCGTGGCGGGACGCTGTGCAGCCAGCGGTGTGCAGTGGCATGCGAAGCTGACAAGATCGCCATCGTGGCGAACGGTGGCGCCCCTAACGGTCCTTTTCTGCACTGTTTGGGCGACCCAGACGGGCATTTAATGCCCTTGTCCCCTGCCGTCAGGGTTAGGTAGGGTGCACTGTACAAGTAACTGTACCAACCACCTCACTTTTTACATTTGTACCCTTCTCTGTGTTGCCACCTGTTGGTGACCCCTTTAGCGTATAAAAGGAGGCCCATGCGCAACGTAGAGGGGGTTCGGTTCGACTGATTCGCGAAGTTCGGCTAGTTCGGAACCCAGGAAAACACTATGCTCTCTCTCTAGAGCAAGAACATAATACAACCAGACAAGCAGCAGTAGGAGTGTTATCTCTCCGGAGAGCTCCGAAGCTGGGTAAAACTGCTCGTGTGCTTTGCCTCGATCTGCTCTTCGTGCGATCTCCGCCCCCCCGCTGAACCGAAAGGGGCCCGGTCCGCCGGCCCCATAGGTGCTCGTGGATCAGTTTCCCCGCCATAGACGTCCCGCTCCTCGCGCCATCCGCCACTGCCACCCACCACTCCAGCAGAAGCTTTGGCGCGAGCTCAACTTCTCCTAGATTACCCTCCGACGTCGGACAAGATCGACGAATGGAGGGCCACCATTCAGAGTCTCATCGGCTACGCCAACGGCGACACTCCACGGCGGCCGAGCGCGTCACCGCCGCGGCAGGGTTGCCGGGCGCGAGCCGGTGGCGACGAAACGGGTGGAGGTGCAACTACCATGCAATCACCACCCCGAAGGCCAAGATCGCCGACTCGCCGGATCCACCTCGACAGCGACTCCACCGCATCTTCGGATCCACGAGCTCGTCGCGATCAGCGCCAAGTTCTTCATGATCGACAACAAGAAGACGTTCGAACTCGCATCGAGCGCCGAAGAGAAGCGCGACGTCAATCCGACAAGCACGCTGGGCCCTCTGTTGACATGCATGCGCCAGGGGAACCAGGCGATCTGCCGTACGCGGTAGGTTGCCCTGCGTTCACTCGTGAGCTGCGGCAAGTCCAGTGGCCCAGCACAAAGAACTTCAAGCCAGACGTACCGGAGAAGTACGACGGCAAGACGCATCCGTCGGAGTTCCTCAGCATTTACACCATTGCGGTGCAGGCTGCTGGGGGACGGGATGACAAGATCCTTGCCAACTACTTCCCGCTAGTACTCAAGCCCAACGTCAGGTCCTGGCTCATGCACTTGTCGGACAACTCCATATCCTCTTGGGCTGATCTGTGCCATCAGTTTGTCGGCGCCTTCACAGGCGGACACAAGCCTCATGGCCAGGAGAGTGATCTTCATCTGCTCGCCTAGAAGGAAGGAGAGCCCCTGCGCAAGTACATCCAGAGATTCAGCAGTGTGCAGCACAACATCCCAGACGTCCACCCTGCCGCGGTGATCAGCGCGTTCCATCAGAATGTGCGAAACCGCAGGATGCGGGAGGAAATGGCGATGTGCAAGATCAGGGACGTCAGTGAGTTATATGCACTGGCCGACAAGTGTGCACGTGCTGAGGAAGGGAGGAGACTCCCCGGAGAGAATGTAGGAACGGGAGGATCTGATAGTGAAGATGCTGCCCCGGCAAGGAAAAACCATCGGGGGAACAACAGAAGGAGGAAAGGCAAAGAGGTGCTAGTTGTTGAGTAGTCCGGCAACGGTGGTGGCGCCAAGGAAGCCAAAGCTGGTGACTCCGGCAAGGAGGTTGCCGCGGAGGTGGCGATCGCCGACAAGCAGGACGGCACCAACAAGCAGTATTGCAAGATCCACCGCACCAAGGGCCATGATCCCCAGAACTGTAAGAAAGTCGAGCAGCTTGTTGAGCAACAGAAAGCTGAATACGAGCGGCGCGACAAGGAGAAGGCCCAGGAAGGTGCTGGGGGATCCGGCAAGAAACATCCCGGCCGAGGAGGACGCCGCGGCAAGGCCAAGCAGCGGCAAGGAGACAGACCTCCTCGTGGCCGCGACAAGGATGAAGATGACAACGACGATGAAGACATGGATGATGAGGAGACTGATGAGCAGGAGTTCCAGAAAGCCACAAAGGTCCTGTGCGTTGATGGTGGTGCTTCTCTGCACACCTCACGCCGCCAGCTCAAGCAGTGGGTGCGGGAAGTTAATGCAGCAGAACCGCCCGTCGAGTCACGCAAGCCTCTGAAATGGTCCAGCACGCCTATCATCTTTGATATTGAGGACCACCCTGATCGCATAACTGCGGTCGGGTGCTTGCCGATGTTGGTTTCACCAACAATCCGCAACCTCAAGGTCACTAAGATGCTAGTTGACGGCGGGGCCGGCTTGAACCTTATCTCCTCCGCGGTGCTCCAGAAACTCCAGATCCCTGAGAGCGAGCTCGAAGAGACCGGTACATTTCAAGGAATCAACCCGGGAAGAAGCAAGCTGAAGGGAAAGATCACGTTGCCGGTAACATTTGGCAGCGAGCTGAACTTCAGGACTGAGAGGGTCACATTTGATGTTGTTGACTTTCCATTACCTTATAATGGAATCCTTGGCCGTCCGGCACTCGCCAAGTTCATGGCAGCCTCTCACTATGCGTACAACGTACTGAAAATGCCAGGCCCGATAAGTGTCATCTCAGTCCCAGGCGACAAGAAGGATGCTCTTATCTGTGCCGACAAGATCTACCGGGAAGCAGCAGCCGCAGCAGAACGCAAGACACTTGCCGCTGAAGCTCCCGGGGGGAAGAAGAAGACCAAGTCCGGCAAGAGTTCTGATGCCCACTCCGGCAAGGACGCACCATCGAGCTCCACCGGCAAGTGTAAGAAGGCAATGACAGCTCCACCTGAGACCAAGAAGGTGTCCGCCAAGGAGGACGGCGCTGGTGGTACCTTCACCATCAGCGCCACTCTTAACCCTAAATAGGAAAGCGCGCTCGTTGCTTTGCTGCGGGCGAATGTCGACGTGTTTGCGTGGCAACCGTCTGATATCCCCGGTGTTCCCAGGAAAGTAATTGAGCACCACCTTGCCGTCTGTCCTCTTGCGTGGCCCGTCAAGCAGAAAGTCAAGAAACAGGCAGTGGAGCGCCAAGAATTCATCGCAGAAGAAATCAAGAAGTTGGAAGCAGCAGGCCTTGTTAGAGGAGTGCTCCATCCCACATGGTTGGCCAATCCTGTTGTCGTGCGCAAGGCTAACGGGAAATGGAGGCTTTGTATTGAGTTCACTGATGTTAATAAAGCTTGTCCCAAAGACCCATTTCCCTTGCCGCGCATTGACCAGATTGTTGACTCCACAGCCAGATGTGATTTGCTTTCATTTCTTGATGCATACTTAGGATACCATCAAATCTTCATGGCAGAAGAGGATGAAGAGAAAACCGCATTTATCACCCCGTGTGGCACGTATTGCTTCGTAAGGATGCCTTTCGGTTTGAAGAATGCTGGTTCAACATTCGCAAGGGTAGTCCACCACGCTTTTGAACCGCAGATGCACAGAAATGTGGAAGCCTACATGGATGACATAGTGGTCAAAAGCAAGAACAGGGTGACCCTGATTCAAGATTTAGACGAGACATTTGCAAATCTGCGCAGGATCAACCTCAAGCTTAACCCCGAGAAGTGCGTGATTGGAGTCCCATCCGGCAAGCTTCTCGGGTTCTTCGTGTCTCAGCGGGGAATTGAAGCCAATCCCGACAAGATCAAGGCCATTGAGCAGATCGAAGCACCTAAGCGCATCAAGGATGTACGAAGGCTTGCCGGTTGCGTGGCTGCTCTCAGCAGGTTTATCTCTAGATCTGCTGAGCGCGCCCTGCCATTTTTCAAAATTTTGAAAAAGGCAGGTCCAATGAAATGGACTCCGGAGGCGGAGGCTGCGCTGCAGGACTTAAAGAGCTACCTGTCCTCCACTCCAATACTTGTCGCACCTAAGCCGCAAGAGAAGTTGCTGCTGTATATAGCGGCAACCAATCAAGTGGTTAGTGCTGCGTTAGTGGCGGAGAGGGAGGCAGATGATGAGCCAGCAACCACGGCAGATGCATCCAGCAACAAGCAGGGGGCTTCGCCGACAAGCTCTGGTCCCGACAGAGATGGATCTGCGCAGGAGCATGATAAGATGTAGAAGAGAATGGTGCAGCGTCTAGTTTACTTTGTCAGTTCCCTTCTACAGGGGGCTAGATCAAGGTACTCTGGTGTGCAGAAGTTGCTTTTCGGCCTCCTCATGGCCTCGAGAAAGCTGCGCCATTACTTCCAAGCACATGAGATCACAGTCGTCACTCGCTTTCCGCTGAAGAGGATACTTCAAAATCCAGAAGCGACGGGCAGGATTGTCGAGTGGGCACTGGAACTGTCAAGCTTTGGCCTCAAGTTTGAGAGCACTCCAACTATCCAAAGCAGGGCATTGGCAGAGTTCATAGCAGAATGGACGGCAACACCAGATGAAGAAATTCCAGAGACAAGCATCCCCGTCAAAGAGGCAAGCAAAGAGTGGCTGATGTACTTTGATGGTGCCTTCTCGCTGCAAGGCGCCGGTGCGGGCGTGCTGCTTGTCGCGCCCACCGGAGAGCACCTCAAGTACGTAGTCCAGATGCACTTTCCCAAGGAGCAAGCAACCAACAATACTGCAGAGTATGAAGGATTGCTTGCCGGTCTCAGAATTGCAGCAGACCTTGGGATCAAGAAGCTCATTGTCAGGGGTGACTCACAGCTTGTCATCCACCAAGTGAACAAGAACTACCAGAGTCCATTGATGGAAGCATATGTTGATGAAGTGAGGAAGCTAGAAGAGCACTTTGACGGCCTACAGATGGAGCATATCCCAAGAGCTCAGAATGACATTGCTGATGGCCTGTCAAAGTGCGCCGCACTAAAGTTACCTGTGGAACCAGGGATCTTTGTGCTCAAGTTGACTCAACCATCCGTAACACCATCAACTAGACAAAGCAAGAAGAGGAAGTTGATTTCTGGTGACTACTTTCCGGCAGAGCTCCCCGAAGCCGCCGCCAAGAAAGTCCCCAAGATCAACACCAAGGTTGCTGAGGGGCAGTCTGCTCCGGCAAGCCTTATGGTTTGTAACGTTGAAGCAGACGCTCCCGACAAGTTTTGCTCCGGCAAGCTTGCCGGGGAACATCAAGCTCCGGCAGGGCCGCAAGTCCTTGCCGTGGAAGCGGATGTTCTCGCAGCAGCAGATGTGCCTTTAATCCTTGTTGTCGAGCCACAAGCTCCAGCATGGGCACAGCAGATTGTCGATTTCCTTCAGACAGGAGGACTTCCCGAAGAGCAAGAAGAAGCGGAAAAAGTAGCCCGGCAGTCAAGTATGTACCAGTTTGTCGATAGCATACTGTACAGAAGAAGACTCAACGGTGTGAAATTGAAGTGTATTTGCCGGGAAGATGGACAAAAGCTGTTGGCAGAGATACATGGAGGCATATGTGGCCACCACATTGGCGCAAGAGCACTTGCCAGCAAAGCTTTCCGGCAAGGTTTCTTTTGGCCGACAGCCCTCCAGGATGCAACTGCACAAGTAACCAAGTGTGAAGCGTGCCAGTTCCACTCCAAACAGATACACCAGCCAGCTCAAGCTCTCCAGACGATCCCTTTATCCTGGCCATTCTCGGTCTGGGGGCTCGATATCCTCGGCCCTTTCCCCCGAGCTGTCGGGGGCTTTGAGTACTTGTACGTCGCAATCGACAAGTTCACAAAGTGGCCGGAAGTGCAGCCAGTGAGGAAGGTGACAGCACAGTCAGCCGTCAAATTCTTCAGGTCAATTGTTTGCCGTTTCGGGATCCCTAACAGGATCATCACCGACAACGGCACGCAATTCACGAGCCGCACCTTCATGCAGTACGTCCAAGACCTTGGCGCCAAGGTCTGCTTCGCTTCTGTTGCTCATCCGAGAAGCAACGGTCAAGCAGAGAGGGCAAATGCTGAAGTGCTGCGCGGGCTCAAGACCAGAACTTTCGACAGGTTGCGCAAGTGCGGAAGAAACTGGATCGAGGAGCTGTCGGTGGTTCTTTGGTCGATCAGAACGACGCCAAATCGAGCCACTGGCCAGACGCCTTTCGCTCTAGTCTATGGAGCAGAGGCAGTTCTCCCCACGGAACTCGTATACGGATCGCCTCGAGTGCTCGCTTATGATGAGCTTGAGCAAGAACAGCTGCGACAAGACGACACGCTGCTCCTTGAGGAAGATCGTCTTCAGGCTGCTGTACGAGCTACTCGATACCAGCAAGCTTTGTGCCGCTACCATAGCCGCAAAGTTATGGCCAGAAGCTTCGAGGAAGGCGACCTTGTTCTTCGGCGCGTTCAGTCCGCCAAGAATTCCAACAAGTTGACGCCGAAGTGGGAAGGCCCTTATCGGGTGAAACGAGTCACAAGGCCCGGCGCTGTCCGCCTTGAGACCGAAGATGGCATTCCGGTGAGCAACTCCTGGAACATAGAACATCTTCGTAAGTTTTTCCCGTAGGGCGCGGTTGCCGGAACCCCGTTCCGGCAACCACCTTTTGTACAAGTCTTGCCGCTGCTTCATGTAATCCTTTGTACAAAGCCGGGCGCAGATCCCGTGCATAAATAGAACCCCATGTGCTCCGCACAACTTGTCCATTTCATGCATTAGTTTCTTTCTTGCATGTGTTATCTGACACTTTGTGCAGCATCTACATCCGGTAAGCAATAACGAGCCGAAGGGCTCCATATCATTATTTTCTCTTCTTTCTTCTTTTTCAACAAAGGAAAAGAAGGTTCCCTCGCACACAAGTTTGCCGGGAGGGAAGGAGAAGATTGTGGTATGGACCAGGCGTCGTTCAAGCAAAGTTTTAGCTTGCGGGGAAGCAAACGACAGAAAAGCTAAGTTGCCAAAGTTTGAGCAATCAGTTTTTAAATTTTTGAGTTATTTTCCTCGAATGACCCTGCTTTGTATGGAAAACATGTGCGCGGAGGAACCAACTCGTGGCTAGTTGCGCCCTTACTTTGTTTCAAGTCCGCTCAACAACTTAAGTGTGCTGCATCTAGTCGCGACAAGGTTTCTTGTCGGAAGCAGCCGCGCCAGCAGGCTGCTGAAGTTCCGCACTCAGCGCTCGCGGCTCAGGCGCCTGCGCCGACAAGTTCCCTAGAAGCGTAGGGTAAAAACATACAAAGGAAAAAATCTAGTAGAGGAAATAAGATAGCAATTGATAACATAAATAAAGTTATATTACAAGATAACTTGTCGCAGCTCTAACAGACTGTTTTCATAACTTGATTAGCAGCGACAAGGGAAAAGAAGAAATGGGCGGCCTAGTCTACGCGTCCGTCCTCGACCCTCTTGATCTCGCTCACCTTGTCCACAATGGGTGCGACAAGGGCCTTGAGTGCGTCCCGATCGGCGTCTGGCGGCAAGGACTTGAGGACATTGGTGAAGCTGAGGCCTAGATTGCGGAAGGCCACCTTCATCAGCACCTTCTGGAGAACCCCGGCGCAGATTTTGCGCGACTCGTCGGCCAGCTGCTTTGGGATCCTCTCCCGGAGCCGCTGGAGTGCCGTCGCCACGCCCTTGAAGAACAGGCTGAGCTTGGCGCTGGGTTGGAGATTCTCGTCGGAGGGATACCCAAAGTCCTCCATCCCCAGCTGCGCCAGCTCCTCGTTGATGACTGCGGCAATATTCACCAGACCCTCGGTCCAGTGCTCCACAGTGTCTCTGAACAAGTTCTGGGTAACTGCGATGCTCTCCAGCAGCGCCTTGTCAGCTTTGACCTTCTCCGACAAGGTCTTCTCCCGCTCCTTGGCGGCCTCCAGCGTCTGCGTTAGCGTGGCCAGCTTCAGCTCTAGGTCTGCATTGGAATCCTTGGCGGAGCTGAGCTCCTTGCCCCTCTCAGCGAGAAGACCTTGTAGCTCACCGTGGGCGGCAGCATCCTTCTCACGCTCACGCTTGAGCGCGGCAAGCTCCTCGCCGCTCTTCTCGATATTGGCCTCCAGCTGCGCCACCTTCTCCTCCAGCTCTTTCTTGGCGGCCTCTGCGATCGCGGCAGCGTCCTTTGCTTCCTTGAGCACCCCGCCAAGTGCTTGCTCGCGCTCGGCGAGCTCCTCCTCGTAGCTGTCGAGGTTGGCCTTCCACTGCACCAATTATCCTTCTCGCATGGACTGCTTCTCGGCGGCCAGCCTTTGTTCATCCTCAGCTTCGGCCTTCTCGAGAAGGAAGGCCGTGCGCTCCTCGTCGAGTTGCTCCCGCTCCTATGCCAGGGACCGGAGAGCTTCCTGATTGTGGCCCCGGAACTCCTCTGCGCGCTTCCCCATGTCAACTCCCGCCTTCGTGACAAGCGCTTCCCGGGAAGCCAGCTTGGCTTGCCGTGCGCGGTAGAGTGACAGCAGCTTCCGCAGCAGCTGCTCCTCCTCAGGCTCGCCACTGCTGCTGCTGGGCGCGTCGACCAACGACAGTCCAGCAGAGGCGAGCACCTCCCCATCAAAAGTTTCCCCCTTGACCGGCGCCCTGGAGCTCGACGCCCAGGGTAGCTTAATGAAGATATCGTCACCGGCCTTCAAGTAGGCGCCGGGCTGGGGCTCCTCGGAGCCCGGCTCCGCAGAAGCGGCAGAGGGATCGGCGGTCGGTGCAGCGCCTGGCACTCCTGCGGCCTCAGGGTCGTCAGTGCGATCGCCCGACCCCTCGCCGGCTTCTGCGGCGGCAGCCTTGGCGGCCTCCTCGCCGGCGGCCTCATTAGCACCGGTCCCTTCCTCGCCGGTGCCCTCTGTCTCCATTGGCTCAGCCGCAGATGGGTCTGAAGAACGAAGAAGGGAGAAAAATCAATCAAAAATCCAAGAGAAGAAAATCAGAAGAAGGACCCAAGGGAAAGTTTTTGGACAAGGGAATTCCCTGTGCCAAAACCTGCAGTTGCGGTCTCGACCGCCGCAGGATCGACGGTGCTGCCCCTTGCCGGAGAGTCCTCCCTTGCCGGAGAGCGCTCCCTTACCGGGAACCCCTCCCTTGGCAGCGTAGTCGAAGTAGATGGCACTTCGGGACCAGCTTCCGGGCGCTCCTAATGTGGCTGCTCTGCTCCTACACAAATCAACAAGCAAGATACCAACAAAGGAAAAATCACTCATGCGCACCCGACAGCAGAAAGCTAACTATGAACTCACGCTGGGGGGCTGCGTTGGGGGCTGCTTTGAGGAGTGATTGTCGGGTCCGTCAAGGTGGTCTCGGACCCACCCCCTGCTGACACGGTGGGGTCATCTTCGATGACGATCACCGCGGCCTTGGCCCTCTTTGCCGCTCTCTGGGCCAGCGTCCTGGAAAGAAAGGAGTCCAGATTGAAGCAAGTCAGATACAAGATATAAACAACAAGATTGAAGAACTACAAGAGCACCAAAGAAGCTTACTCTTCTTCCTCCTCGTCGGAGCTGAGCGCGGAAAGATCGAAGTCTGGCTCCCCTCTGGTGCGGCGAGGCGGAGGAGTAGGATCCCTTGCTCGCTTGGTGGGGGCGGTGGCGGCGGCCCGGGAAGATCCCGCTCCAGTTGCCGCTGCTGCGTGAGGCGCTCCCGCGGCAACATTGCTTGCCGCGATAGAGCGTGTCGCACGGCTCGGCGGCTGTTGACCCGGCTGCCGCCCCGCTGCGTCCCCGGCCCTGCGAAGGCGCCTTCTTGGCGGGGCCGGGGGCTTCGCCTGCGGCAAGCCTTCTGAAGGCTCGGGCTCTTCCTCGCCGTCCTCGCTCGGCTCGGCTTCAGAACCGGCAGGCTCTTCCTCGCCAATGAACTCCGCGCGCTCGGCAAGGTTTGCCGCTTCTGCCGCCTCCGCCTCCTCCACAGTGAACCGAACACGCCCGCGGCAGCTGCGGCCGCAACCTCTTCCGCCCTAGTGGCGATGCGCTGCAGCTCCTCGTCGGTGGTGTCACGGGTGAGGCTCTTCTGCTCGTCAGCGTGGACCGGCACTTCTTCCAAGTTGTCGAAGAATGCTTGCACGACGTCATCCGCAGGCTCTTGCCAAGTTGGAACGATTCCGTGTGAATCACACAACGACATCATGGCGCGGATCCGGTCAAGCGAAGAATTGTTGCACAATGGAACGACGCCCCTCGGCAGCGTGAATGGGTGCTGGGGGTCGCGTTTAAACAACTCCAGGAGCATTGCATCCAGCTCCAAGACGGTGAAGTTGTAGTTGAGGCCCGGCCGCAGCCTCATGATGCCCGCCGAGTTCTTGAACTCCCAGGCGGGCCTCCCCTCTCCTGCAGGGGGGCGATGCGGCGGCAGAGGAAATCTGCGCCTACAGCGCCTACAGTGAGCCCGGCAAGCCTGAGGCGAAGGATCCTAGTAATGGCGATCTTCAGCCTCTCGTCTTCCGGGGCCACGTTGCTCCAGTCATTGCCGCGCACTATTGGAGCTTGATGCACGGCGGTGAAGGGCTGCGGATTCTCCTCGACGATCCAGCACCACTCCGCTCTCCACTCATCCCACTTACTGCGGAGCTCACCTTCCAAGTACGCCTCCTTCTTGCCGACTCTCGAGATCCAGGCGATCCCTCCGGCAAGCGGCTCTCCTTTCTCTACCCGAGGTATGAAGAAGTGGTGGAAAAGGGCAACACTGGGGTGGACTCCGACAAAGTTTTCGCACAAATGTGCGAAAACTGCCATGGTCAGAATGGCGTTGGGGGTGAAATCAAGGAGGTGGAAGCCATAGGTGTTCATGATATCGCAGAAGAACTCCGAGAAGGGCGGGCAGAGCCTGCAATAGAAGAATAGCGCGAAGAATGGGTACCCGTTTGGAGCCAGCTCCGAAGCAGCGGCCGGGAGTACCCTCGTGCGCGGATGCGCACGCGTCACCGTCGCCCAAAAGAGGTAGAAGTACTCCCTCAGCTCCTGCACACCGAGCTGGGGGGAGAAGATCGCTCGCTCCTTCCGCAGCGCCGCGAGCCGCTGCGCCTCGGCCGACTTCACGCCCTTTCCCTTGTCGGCTTTCGGAGCGATGGCGGAGGTGGTGGGGGAGGTCGACGGCGTTGGTGATGCTGGTGGCAATGGGGGGCGGAGCGCTGCTCTCTCGGCTTCGAGAAGAAGGGGGGAGCGGCGGAGGTTCGTGAAGATGGAGTAGTAACAACCAGGGAGGGGGAACGAACTGCCCCTGTTTCCTCTGCGTATAAAGAGGGACGGGGCGGACGTTTCGCCCTTCCGAATAAAGAACCACCCACGATTTCTCCCACGATGCCGCATTCAACGCGTGCCGTTAGGGGAGAGCGCGGTGGATACGGAGCGAGATTCGGCGTGGCCCAATCCACTTGTGCTCGTGCCCTATCTTGGGCCTGGCCCAACAGCGCTCGACACCGTGTCTGGCCCAGGCCCGGGGGCTCCTGTCGGTGTACTAGAATAGGGGTACCCTAGTACCCCGAACTTGTGCACGGGCAGTTGCAGCACCCCGCGGCAAGGCTTGCCGGGAGAACGCCAAGATCCTCCGTGGTTCCCTTGGAGCCATTCAAGAACAAAGTATTTAAGCTCAGGAGACAAGGCCCCGGCAAGAGGAGCTTGCCGGGAAGGCCAACCGAGGCACTCCAAGGAACTTGCCGCGACGCGCCACGCGCTCCGGCAAGGCAACAAGGCCCCGGCAAGAGGAGCTTGCCGGGAAGACCAACCAAGGCACCTCGAGGCCCGGTGAGCGACAAGCTTCCAGACCCGACAAGATAACAACAGCGGCAAGGCGCTTGCCGCGGCAGGCGGCCACTCTGTGCCCACGCTCCAGCGCATCCACCAACGTGTCGCTCTGGGGGCCTCTCCAGGCGCGCGTGGCGGGAGGCTGTGCAACCAGCGGTGCACAGTGGCATGCGAAGCTGACAAGATCGCCATCGTGGCGAACGGTGGCGCCCCTAACGGTCCTTTTCTGCACTGTTTGGGCGACCCAGACGGGCATTTAATGCCCTTGTCCCCTGTCGTGAGGGTTATGTAGGGTGCACTGTACAAGTAACTGTACCAACCACCTCACTTTTTACATTTGTACCCTTCTCTGTGTTTCCACCTGTCGGTGACCCCTTTAGCGTATAAAAGAAGGCCCATGCGCAACGTAGAGGGGGTTCGGTTCGACTGGTTCGCGAAGTTCGGCTAGTTCGGAACCCAGGAAAACACTACGCTCTCTCTCTAGAGCAAGAACATAATACAACCAGACAAGCAGCAGTAGGAGTGTTATCTCTCCGGAGAGCTCCGAAGCTGGGTAAAACTGCTCGTGTGCTTCGCCTCGATCTGCTCTTCGTGCGATCTCCGCCCCCCCGCCGAACCGAAAGGGGCCCGGTCCGCCGGCCCCATAGGTGCTCGTGGATCAGTTTCCTCGACAACAACCCATGTAAATAGATAATAAGGGGAAATGTACATAGTTGGCTTACACTCGCCACGTCACACAAAGTACATAAATAACATTACATCATCCAATACACTCATGGTCCGACTACGGTACCAAAATAAAAGATCAACCCCAACATGCGACATGGTCCCGATCGCCCCAACTGGGCACCACTACTGATAATCAGGGAAAGACACATAGTAACGGCGTGAGTCTTCGTCGAACTCCCACTTGAGCTCAAGCGCATCATCTGGAATGGAGTCATCGGGCCCTGCATCTTGTTTGGAAGTAATTTGTGAGCCACGGGGACTCAGCAATCTCGCACCCTCGCGATCAAGACTATTTAAGCTTATAGGAAAGGCAAGGTAATATGTGGAGCTGCAGCAAGCGATTAGCATATTTGGTGGCTAATCTGTTCGCAAATGAGAGCGAGAAGAGAAGGCAAAGCACGAACGAAGAACTATGCAACAACCTACGCAAACATTACTCCAACACCGTGTTCACTTCCCGGACTCCACCGAGAAGAGACCATCACGGTAACGCACACAGTTGATTCATTTTAATTAGTTAAGGTTCAACTTATCTACAACCGGACATTAACAAATTCCCATCTGCCCATAACCGCGGGCAGGCTTTCGAAAGTTCAAATCCCTGCAATGGAGTCCCAACTTAGCCCATGACAAGCTCTCACGGTCAACGAAGGATATACCTTCTCCCGAGACATTCCGATCAGACTCGGCATCCCGGTTCTACAAGACAACTTCGACACGTTAAAACAAATCCAGTAACACCGCCTGAATGTGCCGACAAATCCCGATAGGAGCTGCACATTTCTCGTTCTCAGGGCACACTCACATTGTCTAAACTTCTGGTAGGCCAGCCTAGAGTTGCCCCTGGTGGCCACCG
>NC_041392.1:461996660-462103349 GCF_002162155.2 Triticum dicoccoides | reverse complement strand
GCAAATGGTAAAACCAAGGTTGGGCATTGCTGGAGGAGTTTTATTCAAGGCGAACTGTCAAGGGGTTCCCATTATTACCCAACCGCGTAAGGAACGCAATCCGGGAACATAACACCGATATGATGGAAACTAGGGCGGCAAGAGTGGAACAAAACACTAGGCAAAAGGCTGAGCCTTCCACCCTTTACCAATTATATAGATGCATTAAGATAACAAGATAATATAGTGATATCCCAACAATAAAACAATGTTCCAACAAGGAACGATCTTCAATCTTCACCTGCAACTAGCAACGCTATAAGAGGGGCTGAGCAAAGCGGTAACATAGTCAATCAATGGTTTGTTAGGACATGGTGGGTTAGAGGTTTGACATGGCAATTTGGGAGGCATGATAAGCAAGTGGTAGGCATCGTAGCATAGGCATAGGAAAAGAGCGAGCATCTAGCAAAGCAAATATAGAAGTGATTTTGAGGGTATGATCATCTTGCCTGCAAAGTTGTCAGAGTTGACTGGATCCTCGAAAGCAAACTCAACGGGCTCCTCATTAGCGAACTCGTTTCCCGGCACTACCCAGACAAGACAAACCATGCAAAAGGAACACAATCAACCACGTGCAAAGCTCAAACAACATGATGCAAACATGGTATGCTATGCGGGATGCGATATGTGATGCATACGCAAGATTTGACAAGGAATGATTGAACCTGGCCTCAACCTGGAAATCCAGGTGTGCCACTGGAAAGGTGAGGTGATTTCGGTTGAAATCGATATAAAGATCACCGGAATCGGATGCACGGTTTGGAAATGGCAAGCAAAACAAATATGGCACCGGTCTGCGATAAACAGCAAGTAGCCATCTAAATGTAACAAGATAATTATGCTACATCACTCAAACATGACAACAAAATACATGGTAGGGATCCACTCATAATGCTTGACAAAATATGAACATTTATCTATGGCCAATTCAACCATTAACAGGTTCAAACAAGCATGACAAAAGTGCAATTGGTAAATAGGTTTCAGACTTGGTGAAATTAACACAAGCCTGGAATTTCAGATCAGGTAGCCCACTTTGGAGCATGAAAACTATATTCTACAGTAACTTAACATGGCAAAGCAAGGGATGGAATGGAGATACTCAAAGAGCTTAACAAAAGTCCCTTAGTGACCTTGAGCCAAAAGGGATCAGAAAATACAATTGCAAGCATGTGAACATGGCAAAAACATAATCAGGTTATAGACTTAGTGAAAAAACTGGAACATGCAAATCTGTTAACGAGTAGGCATGTTTACGAGCTCGATGCACTCACTACAGAGAAAGGCATGACAATGTAAGCATACACCCATCAAGAATACACATTTTATAAGCTATACATGGCAGGAACAACAACATATCTTGCACGGATCAACAACAACACCCTCGGAAAAATCGCTAACAAGTAGACAATCTGCCAGGAATTACGAAATAGCAAAAGTAGAGCTCGATTGACTCACGCTAGGTTGCTCCATAAATGCAAACAAAGACACGGATGGATAGAGCACCACAATGTTAACAAATCATCCTTACTGATCATCCTCAAAAGAGGCACGGATCACTAGGAAACAACATGAACATATGGCATATTGGAAAAAACAGATCAAGGACTTAGTGAAATTTCTATGCCCCTGAAATCAGCATTAACGAATGCACCACTTTGCAAGCTTGTGCTTGTCACCACAGATGTCACAAAAATATATGGATAGCACCTCTGTAAAGATGAAAAAGCATATAACAGAACACATGTAGAACTCAGGAGCATATCATGCACATATTAATCATGGCAAACATGACAAATAGCTATTTGGTGTAGCAGATCTGACAATTAACTCAAATAGCTCTCTTCCAACAGCATTTCGGGCATCAAGATGAGCTCAAATGAAAATGATGCAATGTGATGAAATGATGTGCTCTCTGAGTCGAACATTTTGATATGCTACACGCGCAAATCGGAGCTACGGATGCAAAGTTACGATGTGATGAAGATGCCTAAATAATTAGGGTTTCAGGGAGAAAGTCAACCCCAGATCTAGATCTGAGATTACTGTAGCAGTGCGCGGACTTCGAGGTTCGCCGGACTTGCCGAGGACGTCGCTGGACTTGGCGCTCGCCGAAGTTGTCGTGGGGTTCGCCGGACGACGAGGGAGGCCGGAGAGGTGGCCGGATCGGCGGGGGCGGCGGCCGGAGCGAGGAGGCGCAGCGCTCGACGGCTGGGAGGAGGCACGGCGGCCGCGGCCAACGATGCCGGTGATGGCGCGCGGCGGCTCCGGCAGAGGTACGGCGGCTCGGGCGCCCAGAGCTGGGGAAGACGGGCGGCGGCGCGGTCGGGCGCCTCGGGCCCGGTCGGCGATGGGGAGGGTCGGCCTTGGGCCTTCGCGGGCCGCGGCGGGCGATGGCGAAGTGGGGCTCCCACTTGCCACATGGTGGCGTGCGGTTGGACTGGGCGGCCGGTGGACGTGTCCGGTCGCGCGGAGAGGAGCGGGACTAGGGTTTCGGGGAAGAAGACCCATGAATTTCGGAGGGGGTTCTTTAAATAGGCATAGAGGGAGCTAGGAGAGTCCAAATGAGGTGCGGTTTTTGGCCACGCGATCATGATCGAACGCTCTAGATGATGGAGAGGATTTTGGTGGGTTTTGGGCCAAATTGGAGGGGTGTTGGGCTGCAACACACACGAGGCCTTCTTGGTCCCTCGGTTAACCGTTGGAGTATCAAACGAAGTCCAAATGGTACGAAACTTGACAGGCGGTCTACCGGTAGTAAACCAAGGCCGCGTGGCAAGTCTCGGTCCAATCCGGAAATGTTTAACCCCCACACACCAAAAGAAGGTAGAAAGAACCACCGGAGGAGATAGGGGCGCCGGAATGCAAAACGGACAACGGGGAAAATGCTCGGATGCATGAGACGAACACGTCATTGGTGCATGCAATAAAAAATTGCCCTCTAAATATGTGTGATCTATTAGTGTGGAGAAAATAAGATTTATACGATCTTGTGATGTGGAAGAAATAAAAGCGACAGACTGCTTAATAAAGGTCCATATCACAAGTGGCAA
This sequence comes from Triticum dicoccoides, assembly GCF_002162155.2. Lineage (NCBI taxonomy): Eukaryota > Viridiplantae > Streptophyta > Magnoliopsida > Poales > Poaceae > Triticum > Triticum dicoccoides. The sequence continues at coordinate 462,100,257 of NC_041392.1, read as the reverse complement.
TATACAGTGACGTTCTTTTGCATTAAGATTTTGTGCATCCAACCATAAAAGCGCATGACAACCTCGGCTTCCCTCTGCGAAGGGCCAATATTTTACTTTTATCTTCTACCCTTATGTAAGAGTCATGCCTTTCCTTTTTACATTTTATCCTTTGGGAAGCATATTGTGTTGGAAAGATCCTGATATATAGTTTCACGTCACCCTCTCACACAATGAAAAAAATCTGAACGGATCAGAACTTTCCATGCTGGTGCAAGTTATTTTTAGTAATGTCTTTATGTGGAAGAATCAATCACAATCAACCTCTAAAGATCAAATCTACATTAATTAACCTTGATTCAAATCGCTCAATCACATTAAATAGGAAACACATATTTAAACCAATTTTATTTGTCAATAAGATCAATTTTCGGTAGTATTTGGTAACTTTTATATATGGAAATGAATAATTCATGATGAGTCTTTTAATTAATTTGTGAAGACCAAATCTTCTCTACGCGCGTCTCGCGATCGATATTACACTCCCTCACACGATTCCTTCGTTAAAAAAAGACATGACCCACGCCCGGTCTTATCCCGATCCTCTCACCCACAATCTCTCCTCTCATGCGAGGCTACGACGCACAAATCGAAATCCAATGCCCGATCTTCCCCAACCCTCTCATATCACTCTCGATCCCGTATCTCTCACTTGCCGCTGCCGCCTGTGCTCACCTTCCATCACCCACACTGATCTGCACAAAAGATGTACGATGGTAGTGTCGGAGCCCCCATCACTATCGAGGCAAGATTAGCGGGCCGTGCTCCAATATGAAGGTGGCGGCATGGCAACGGCGTCAACCAAGCTCCTTCCTTCGCTGGATCATAGATCCTGGGTTCACCGACAGCGACGGGGACATCATCGGCTTCAAAGTCCCATGAAGGCCAAGAAGAGCGACGACAGCTACAACCCGATCTTGCCTTCAGTTGCTAGCCTTCTCCAAGGACCTGTTGCAGCGAGGTGAGCCGGCGGCGCAACGGGCGATGCTCACGCCGTCCAGTTGCTGGCCCCTATTCGCGCATCTCACGCGGAGAGATCGTAGATCACTATGGATACTCGTGGGCTGCCTCTATCGTCGTCATCTGGATCCGTGACCTTGATGATCGACCCCTCACCTTCCTCCTCCACCCATGTGGCTGCTCCGCCGGTCTCGGAGATGGTAGTTCTGCTTATGCGGCTAAAGCAGCGGCGATCAAGAAGGTGTCCTCGAAGGAGGGGACCCTCGACAACGAGTTCCTTGGTCGCAAGAGCTCCAAAATGTGTCGCATCTTCCACAAGGAGAGGCCCTTCGAAAAGGACTACAACAACAATGAGGCAGGGAATGGCGGCGAGGAGACTAGCGCGGTAAGGGTCGCTGCTCTTCCTATACTGTGGCCATGTATACGGCTACAGCACAACCACTGAGCTTTGGTTCAAGAGGTATGACTTGAGGGTCGTTGATGCTTGTTGGTTGATTTGTTGTGGTAGATTTTGAGATTATTAGACGTTTGGGAGTTCCGTATTTACCATGGCTATGATCATTCTCGGAGAATACTATTGAGGGTAGTATAATCAACATGCAAATTGGAGGATCAGTTATGGCATTCATTTATAGGAAATAAAAATCCTAAGATGGCAGTGTGACTCCTCTTTATTTTGTGTCTAATTTACAGAAGTATTTATTTGATCAGAGGTTTTGTATTGTTGTAAGAATCATTATCCATAATAGAAAGCTAAAGCACACTGCTATCATGTGTATATGACTAAACCTTGATGTTACAGAAATGTCTTAAAACGTATACATTACCTACTACACACAATGGGAAAAGATTATAATTATGAAATTGGCATTATATGTTCTAAGATATTTCTTGATATGGGTGGTGCTTTTAGACAAAATCACAACAAAGTACATGGGGAAATTGAGTGAGAGGCTATTCCTATTGGCATGCCTTCGAAAGTTTGACCGCAAAGAAGACGAGTTGGAGCTTCTCAGCTGCACATTTTGGGAGGAGCTACTCATGAATCCAGAGTAGTATCCTTTCAAGACTTACATAGCTAGAGGCATCACTGAGGTGTGTGGATTTCTTTTACAGATCATAGCTTATGTTCCATCGATTCTTGGAGGTGATAACAGATAATTTATGTGCTACACTGCTACTTGTGTGATCGAGAGACTATCAGCTGGTTACTTTTTTTGAACGGAATCCAGTTGAACTTAGTTTGAGCTCTCATGTTGATGGTCTACCTTCAACTCATATGTAAGGTAGACTAAAATTATTTCTTAACATGAAGATATAAATGTCCAACTCCGAGTATATTTTTCGTAAAGGTAGGTGTTGTAGCAAGTGTTGTCAGAAGTACTTGAGTCCATTGATATAAAGAAGATTCTTAATTGAGTGAACTCTGAGAAAGTGCATTTGCTTTTGCAGCACTAAATTCACTCTGATTAATTATCCAACACATATAACTTCTTCAGAGAACATCAGGTGGAGAAGCAATAACAACTAATTGCAACTTTTTGTATAATATTGGTGAACTACCGGGTTCATCGTGGCTACATGATAATATTCTAAAGGAATATTTACACAACCAGCTGTGAAGCAATAACAACTGCTACATGATATTTTTTGTATCAATTGACATGCATGCACTACCAACTGTCTCACCTAAACCCAGTTCTGACCGAACTATGGATTTGTAAGTAATATTGTGTGGTTGATCTTAATAATTTCATCTCTACCCGCTAATGAGTATGTTCTACCATTCATGTTCTTATGACCTGCAACTTCATCCTTGAGGAGGGCGATGAGGTGTTGGTCCGACGACGACCACGATGTTGATGCATCTCCTACTGATGATGATCTGTGGTCTTTAAAACCAAACATCAGGTCATTCCTCTCCCTGGACCTAAGACTATCATGGAGGAGGTAGCAAGAGGCTTAATAAGCGCAAGAAAATGGAACCAATTCGATGAGCTTAGGACTTAGGAGCAATGTGTCATGGGTAGTGGAGCTTTGCCGTACAATAGAACAAAGAGCAGAGACAAGAAGAGAGGTTGAATATGTGTGCGGTAATATATACTTAGTACAGAAAATATTTCTACTAGAGAATGTATTTTTTTTCAAGAATCACCCTTTGTACGTTTGAATATTGTTTTTCGTCTTGCAAGGTTGTTTTAGACTTAAAGTATTAGATTTCTAAATATTTATACATTTTGTACCCGTTGCAACATGATACGTCTCCGTCGTATCTACCTTTCCAAACACTTTGCCCTTGTTTTTGACTCTAACTTGCATGATTTGAATGGAACTAACCCGGACTGACATTCTTTTCAGCAGAATTGCCATGGTGTTATTTTTGTGCAAAAATAAAAGTTCTCGCAATGACCTGAAAATTAACAGAGCATTATTTTGGAATATATAATAAATAATGGAAGAAATATCCACATCAGGGGGGCTCCCACCTGTCCACGAGGTTGGGGGGCGCACCCTACCCACCTGGGTGCGCCCCTACCTCGTGGGCCCCCTGCCGCTCCACCGACCTCAACCTGGACTCCATATATTTACTTTCAGTGAGAAAAAACCGAGGGAGAAGGATTCATCGCGTTTTACGATACGGAGCCGCCGCCAAGCCCTAAACTCTCTCGGGAGGGCTGATCTGGAGTCTGTTCAGGGCTCCGGAGAGGGGAATCCGTTGCCATCGTCATTATCAACCTTCCTCCATCACCAATTTCATGATGCTCACTGTTGTAGGCTTGCTGGACGGTGATGGGTTGGATGAGATTTATCATGTAATCGAGTTAGTTTTGTTAGGGTTTGATCCCTAGTATCCACTATGTTCCAAGATTGATGTTCCTATGACTTTGCTATGCTTAATGCTTGTCACTAGGGCCCGAGTGCCATGATTTCAGATCTAAACCTATTATGTTTTCATCAATATATGAGAGTTCTTGATCCTATCTTGCAAGTCTATAGTCACCTATTATGTGTTATGATCCGTTAACCCCGAAGTGACAATAATCGGGATACTTACTGGTGATGACCGTAGTTTGAGGAGTTCATGTATTCACTATGTGTTAATGCTTTGTTCCGGTACTCTATTAAAAGGAGGCCTTAATATCCCTTAGTTTCCAATAGGACCCCGCTGCCACGGGAGGGTAGGACAAACGATGTCATGCAAGTTCTTTTCCATAAGCACGTATGACTATATTCGGAATACATGCCTACATTACATTGATGAACTGGAGCTAGTTCTGTGTCACCCTAGGTTATGATTGTTACATGATGAACCACATCCGGCATAATTCTCCATCACCGATCCATTGCTTACGAGCTTTCCATATATTGTTCTTCGCTTATTTACTTTTCTGTTGCTATCGTTATCATTACTACAAAATACCAAAAATATTACTTTTGCTACCGTTACCTTTTGCTATCGTTACCACTACTATCATATTACTTTGCTACTAAATACTTTGTTGCAGATATTAAGTTATCCAGGTGTGGTTGAATTGACAACTCAGCAGCTAGTACTTGAGAATATTCTTTGGCTCCCCTTGTGTCGAATCAATAAATTTGGGTTGAATACTCTACCCTCGAAAACTGTTGTGATCCCCTGTACTTGTGGGTTATCAAGACTATTTTCCGGCGCCATTGCCGGGGAGCATAGCTCTATTCTTTGAGTCCCTTGGGATTTATATCTGCTTATCATTATGAAGAACTTGAAAGATTCCAAAACAAAATTTATACCTCAACTACGAGGGGAGGTAAGGAACTGTCATCTAGCTCTGGACTTGATTCACCTTCTATTTTCTGTAAGCTTGCGACACCTAAACCTGCTTCTGCTGTTAATTCCAATAAGTCGCATGTTATTGATGATGCCACTTCTGCTATGCATGATACTTATGATGAAACTACTTCTATGTTTGATACTACTGTGCCACTTGGTGAGTTTCTTCATGAACAACTTGCTAGGGCTAGAGAGAATAAAATTATTAAAACTGATAATATTGATGAAAATGATGATGAAGACTCTCCCCCTAGATATGAAATGCCTGTTGTGCCTGAGGGCTATGTTATGGATGAAGAAACTGCTAGAGATTTTCTTGCTTGCAATGATAGGAGTGATCTTAAGAAATTATTAACTAAGCTGAAACAAAAATACTTTGAATGCTAGAATGAAATATGATCCTGCTTATGCTACTTCACATATCTTTGTTACTGATAAGGATTATGATTTCTCTGTTGATCCTGAGATAATTACTTTGGTTGAATCTAATCCTTTCTATGGTATGAATCTGAAACTCTTGTGGCATATCTTACTAAATTAAATGATATAGCTACCCTGTTCACTAATGATGAGAAAACTCGCTACTATTATATTCTTAAGATATTTCCGTTCTCATTAAAGGGTGATGATAAGATATGGTTTAATTCTCTTGATCCTAGTTGTGTGTGTAGTCCCCAGGAAATGATTTATTACTTCTCTGCTAAATATTTCCCTGCTCATAAGAAACAAGCTGCTTTAAGGGAAATATATAATTTTGTGCAAATTGAAGAAGAGAGTCTCCCACAAGCTTGGGGGAGGCTTCTCCAATTACTTAATGCTTTGCCTGATCATCCTCTTAAGAAAAATGAAATACTTGATATCTTTTGTAATGGACTAACAAATTCTTCCAGAGACCACCTGGATAGTTGTGTTGGTTGTGTTTTCAGGGAAAGAACACCAGATGAAGCTGAAATTATATTGAATAATATGATGACTAATGAAAATAATTGGACACTTCCTGATCCAATTCATGATCCAATTCCTGAACCAACTCCTAGGCCAACTCCGAAGAAAAGGGGTATTCTATTTCTCAGTCCTGAAGATATGCAAGAGGCAAAGAAATCTATTAAGGAAAAAGGTATAAAAGCTGAGATGTTAAGAATTTACCTCCTATTGAAGAAATACATGGTCTTAATTTACCGCCTGTTGAAGAAATACGTGGTCTTAATCCATCACCTATTGAAGAAATACATGGTCTTAATTTACCGCCTGTTGAAGAAATACATAGTCTTAATTTACCGCCTGTTGAAGAAATACATGGTCTTGATAACGCGACACATGTAGTAAAGGTAAATTCTCTCTATAGATATGATAAAGCTGAAATCTCATTTACTAAGTTTGCTAGCCCATGCTTGGATGAGTTTGATGACTTTATGGTTAAGCAAGAAAACTTCAATGCTTATTTTGGTAGAGAATTAAAACGCAATGCTGATATGCTTGAACACTTGGGTGATTATATGGCTAATGTTAAAGGTGAACTTAAACTTATTAGTAAACATGCTTCTATGGTTACCACTCAAGTAGAACAAGTACTTAAAGCTCAGAATGATTTGCTCAATGATTTAAATAGTAAGAAAAATGATAATGTTGTTAGAGTTATGACTAGAGGTGGTAAAATGACTCAGGAACCTTTGTATCATGAGGGCCATCCTAAGAGAATTGAGCAAGATTCTCATAGAAATATTATTGATGCACCTAGTCTTTCTAAGAGGAAGAAAAAGAAAAATGATAGGACTTTGCATGCCTCTAGTGAACCTGTTGTAGACACACCTGAGAATCCCAATGATATTTCCATTTCTGATGCTGAAACACAATCTAGTAATGAACATGAACCTAGTGATAATGTTAATAATGATGTTCATGTTGATGCTCAACCTAGTAATGATAACGATGTAGAGATTGAACCTGCTGTTGATCTTGATAACCCACAATCAAAGAATCAATGTTATGATAAGAGAGACTTTGTTGCTAGGAAGCATGGTAAAGAAAGAGAACCATGGGTTCAAAAACCCATGCCTTTTCCTCCCAAACCATCCAAGAAAAAGGATGATGAGGATTTTGAGCGCTTTGCTGAAATGATTAGACCTATCTTCTTGCGTATGCATTTGACTGATATGCTCAAAAGGAATCCTTATGCTAAGTATATGAAAGAAATTGTTACAAATAAAAGAAAGATAACGGAAGCTGAAATTTCCACCATGCTTGCTAATTATACTCTTAAAGGTGTAATACCTAAGAAATTAGGAGATCCCGGAGTACCAACTATACCATGATCCATTAAAAGAAACTATGTTAAAACTGCTTTATGTGATCTTGGAGCCGGTGTTAGTGTTATGCCTCTCTCTTTATATCATAGACTTGAGTTGAATAAGTTGACACCTACTGAAATATCTTTGCAAATGGCTGATAAATCAACTGCTATACCTGTCGGTATTTGTGAGGTGTCGGGGGAAACTGATCGACGAACACCTATGGGGCCGGCGGACCGGGCCCCTTTCGGTTCGGCGGGGGGCGGAGGTCGCACGAAGAGCAGATTGAGGCGAAGCACACGAGCGGTTTACCCAGCTTCGGAGCTCTCCAGAGAGATAACACTCCTACTGCTGCTTGTCTGGTTCTATTATCTTGCGTTCTTGCTCTAGCGAGAGCATATTGTTTTTCTGGGTTCTGAATGAATCGAACCCCAGGCGAACCCCCTCTACGTTGCTCATGGGCCTCCTTTTATACGCTCAAGGGGTCACCGACAGGTGGCAACGCAGAGAAGGGTACAAATGTAGAAAGTGAGGTGGTTGGTACAGTTACTTGTATAGTGCACCCTACCTAACCCTGATGGCAGGGGACCAGGGCATTAAATGCCCGTCTGGGTCACCCAAATAGTGCAGAAAAGGACCGTTAGGGGCGCCACCGTTCGCCACGATGGCAATCTTGTCAGCTTCGCATGCCACTGCGCACCGCTGGCTGCACAGCCTCCCGCCACGCGCACCTGGAGAGGCCCCCAGAGCGACACGTTGGTGGATGCGCTGGAGCGTGGGCACAGAGTGGCCGCCTGCCGCGGCAAGCGCCTTGCCGCTGCTGTTATCTTGTCGGGCCCAAGCTTGTCGCTCATCAGGCCTCGAGGTACCTTGGTTGGTCTTCCCGGCAAGCTCCTCTTGCAGGAGCCTTGTTACCTTGCCGGAGCGCGTGGCGCATCGCGGCAAGTTCCTTGACGTGCCTTGGTTGGTCTTCCCGGCAAGCTCCTCTTGCTGGGGCCTTGTTGCCTTGCCGGAGCGCTTGTGCGCGTCGCGGCAAGTTCCTTGACGTGCCTTGGTTGGCCTTCCCGGCAAGCTCCTCTTGCCGGGGCCTTGTCTCCTGAGCTTAAATACTTTGTTCTTGAATGGCTCCAAGGAAACCACGGAGGATCTTGGCGTTCTCCCGGCAAGCCTTGCCGCGGGGTGCTGCAACTGCCCGTGCACAAGTTCGGGGTACTAGGGTACCCTTATTCTAGTACACCGACAGGAGCCCCCGGGCCTGGGCTAAACACGGTGCTGAGCGCTGTTGGGCCAGGCCCAAGACAGGGCACGGGCACACGCGGATTGGGCCACACCGAATCTCGCTCCGTATCCACCGCGCTCTCCCCTAACGGCACGCATTGAACGCGGCGTCGTGGGAGAGATCGTGGGTGGTTCTTTATTCAAAAGGGCGAAACGTCCGCCCCGTCCCTCTTTATAAGCAGAGGAAACAGGGGCAGTTCATTCCCGTCGCTGGTTGCTTCTACTCCATCTTCACGAACCTCCGCCGCTCCCCCCTTCTTCTCGAAGCCGAGAGAGCAGCGCTCCGCCCCCCATTGCCACCAGCATCACCAACGCCGTCGACCTCCCCCACCACCTCCGCCATGGCTCCGAAAGCCGACAAGGGAAAGGGCGTGAAGTCGACCGAGGCGCAGCGGCTCGCGGCGCTGCGGAAGGAGCGGGCGATCTTCTCCCCCCAGCTCGGCGTGCAGGAGCTGAGGGAGTACTTCTACCTCTTCTGGGCGACAGAGACGCGGGCGCATCCGCGCACGAGGGTACTCCCGGCTACTGCTTCGGAGCTGGCTCCAAACGGGTACCCATTCTTCGCGCTGTTCTTCTATTGCGGGCTCTGCCCGCCCTTCTCGGAGTTCTTCTGTGATATCATGAACACCTACGGCTTCCGCCTCCTTGACTTCACCCCCAACGCCGTTCTGACCATGGCAGTTTTCACACATTTGTGCGAAAACTTTGTCGGAGTCCACCCCAATGTTGCCCTTTTCCGCCACTTCTTCATACCTCGGGTAGAGAGAGGAGAGCCGCTTGCTGGAGGGATCGCCTGGATCTTGAGAGTCGACAAGAAGGAGGCGTACTTGGAGGGTGAGCTCCGCAGCAAGTGGGATGAGTGGTGCTGGATTGTCGAGGAGAATCCGCAGCCCTTCACCTCCGTGCGCCAAGCTCCAATAGTGCACGGCAATGATTGGAGCAACGTGGCCCCGGAAGACGAGAGGCTGAAGATCGCCATCACTAGGATCCTTCGCCTCAGGCTTGCCGGGCTTACTATAGGTGCTGTAGGCGCAGATTTCCTCCGCCGCCGCATCGCCCCCCTGCAGGAGAGGGGGAGGCCCGCCTGGGAATTCAAGAACTCGGCGGACATCATGAGGCTGCGGCCGGGCCTCAACTACAACTTCACCGTCTTGGAGCTGGACGCAATGCTCCTGGAGTTGTTCAAACGCGACCCCCAGCACCCATTCACTCTGCCGAGGGGCGTCGTTCCATTGTGTAATAATTCTTCGCTTGACCGGATCCGCGCCATGATGCCGTTGTGCGATTCACACGGAATCGTTCCAACTTGGCAAGAGCCTGCGGATGACATCGTGCAAGCGTTCTTCGACAACTTGGAAGAAGTGCCGGTCCACGTTGACGAGCAGAAGAGCCTCACTCGTGACACCACCGACGAGGAGCTGCAGCGCATCGCCACTAGGGCGAAAGAGGTTGCGGCCGCAGCTGCCGCGGGCGTGTTCGGGTTCACTGTAGAGGAGGCGGAGGCGGCAGAAGCGGCAAACCTTGCCGAGCGCGCGGAGTTCATTGGCGAGGAAGAGCCTGCCGGTTCTGAAGCCGAGCCGAGCGAGGCCGGCGAGGAAGAGCCCGAGCCTTCAGAAAACTTGCCGCAGGCGGAGCCCCCGGCCCCGCCAAGGAGGCGCCTTCGCAGGGCCGGGGACGCAGCGGGGCGGCAGCCGGGTCAACAGCCGCCAAGCCGCGCGACACGCTCTACCGCGGCAAGCAATGTTGCCGCGGGAGCGCCCCACGCAGCAGCGGCAAATGGAGCGGGATCTTCCCGGGCCACCGCCACCGCCCCCGCCAAGCGAGCAAGGGATCCTACTCCTCCGCCTCGCCGCACCAGAGGGGAGCCGGACTTTGATCTTTCCGCGCTCAGCTCCGACGAAGAGTAAGTTTCTTTGGTGCTCCTGTAGTTCTTCAATCTTGCTGTTTATATCTTGTATCTGACTTGCTCCAATCTGGACTCCTTTCTTTTCAGGACGCTGGCCCAGAGAGCGGCGAAGAGGGCCAAGGCCGCGGTGATTGTCATCGAGGATGACACCACCGTGTCAGCAGGAGGTGGGTCCGAGACCACCTTGACGGACCCGACAATCACTCCTCAAAGCAGCCCCCAGCGTAGCCCCCAGCGTAAGTTCATAGTTAGCTTTCTGCTGTCGGGCGTGCATGAGTGCTTTTTCCTTTGTTGATATCTTGCTTGTTGATTGGTGTAGGAGCAGAGCAGCCACATCAGGAGCGCCCGGGAGCTGGCCCCGAAGTGCCATCCGCTTCGACTACGCCGCCAAGGGAGGGGTTCCCGGTAAGGGAGCGCTCTCCGGCAAGGGAGAACTCTCCGGCAAGGGGCAGCACCGTCGATCCTGCGGCGGCCGAGACCGCAACCGCAGATCTTGGCACAGGTAATCCACTTGTCCAAAAACTTTCCCTTGGGTTCTTCTTCTTCTGATTTTCTTCTCTTGGATTTTTGATTGATTTTTCTCCCTTCTTCGTTCTTCAGACCCATTTGCGGCTGAGCCAATGGGGACAGAGGGCGCCGGCAAGGAAGGGGCCGGTGCTGATGAGACCGCCGACGAGGAGGCCGCCAAGGCTGCCGCCGCAGAAGCCGGCGAGGGGTCGGGCAATCGCACTGACGATCCTGAGGCCGCAGGAGCGCCAGGCGCTGCGCCGACCGCCGATCCCTCTGCCGCTTCTGCGGAGCCGGGCTCCGAGGAGCCCCAGCCCGGCGCCTACTTGAAGGCCAGCGACGGTATCTTCATCAAGCTACCCTGGGCGTCGAGCTCCAGGGCGCCGGTCGAGGGGGAGACTTTTGATGAGGAGGTGCTCGCCTCCGCCGGACTGTCATTGGTCGACACGCCCGACAGCAGCAGTGGCGAGCCTGAGGAGGAGCAGCTGCTGCGGAAGCTGCTGTCACTCTACCGCGCCCGGCAAGCCAAGCTAGCTTCCCGGGAAGCGCTTGTCGCGAAGGCGGGAGTTGACATGGAGAAGCGCGCGGAGGAGATCCGGGGCCACAACCAAGAGGCTCTCCGGTCCCTGGCACAGGAGCGGGAGAGACTCGACGAGGAGCGCACGGCCTTCCTTCTCGAGAAGGCCCAAGCTGAGGAGGAGCAAAGGCTGGCCGCCGAGAAGCAGTCTGCGCGGGAAGGCGAGTTGGTGTAGCGGAAGGCCAATCTCGACAGCTACGAGGAGGAGCTCGCCGAGCGCGAGCAAGCACTTGGCGGGGCGCACAAGGAAGCAAAGGACGCTGCCGCGATCGCAGAGGCCGCCAAGAAAGAGCTGGAGGAGAAGGTGGCGCAGATGGAGGCCAACATTGGGAAGAGTGGCGAGGAGCTTTCCGCGCTCAAGCATGAGCGTGAGAAGGATGCTGCCGCCCACGGTGAGCTGCAAGGTCTTCTCGCTGAGAGGGGCAAGGAGCTCAGCGCCGCTAAGGATTCCAATGCAGACCTGGAGCTGAAGCTGGCCACGCTGACGTAGACGCTGGAGGCCACCAAGGAGCGGGAGAAAACCTTGTTGGAGAAGGTCAAAGCTGACAAGGCACTGCTGGAAAGCATCGCAGTTACCCAGAACTCGTTCAGAGACACTGTGGAGCACTGGACCGAGGGTCTGGTGAATATTGCCACAGTCATCAACGAGGAGCTGGCGCAGCTGGGGATGGAGGACTTTGGGTATCCCTCCGACGAGAATCTCCAACCCAGCGCCAAGCTCAACCTGTTCTTCAAGGGCGTGGCGACGGTACTCCAGCGGCTCCGAGAAAGGATCCCAAAGTAGCTGGCCGACGAGTCGCGCAAAATCTGCGCCGGGGTTTTCTAGAAGGTGCTGATGAAGGTGGCCTTCCGCAATCCAGGCCTCAGCTTCACCAGCGTCCTCAAGTCCTTGCCGCCAGACGCCGATCGGGACGCACTCAAGGCCCTTGTCGCACCCATTGTGGACAAGGTGAGCGAGATCAAGAGGGTCGAGGGCGGACGCGTAGACTAGGCCGCCCATTTCTTCTTTTCCCTTGTCGCTGCTAATCATGTTATGAAAACAGTCTGTTAGAGCTGCGACAAGTTATCTTGTAATATAACTTTATTTCTGTTATCAATTGCTATGTTATTTCCTCTACTAGATTCCTTCCTTTGTATGTTTTTACCCTACGCTTCTAGGGAACTTGTCGGCGCAGGCGCCCGAGCCGCGAGCGCTGAGTGCGGAACTTCAGCAGCCTGCTGGCGGCGCTGCTTCCGACAAGAAACCTTGTCGCGACTAGATGCAACACGCTTAAGTTGTTGAGCAGACTCGAAATAAATTAAGGGCGTAACTAGCCACGAGTTGGTTCCTCCGCCCACAGGTTTTCCATACAAAGCAGGGTCGTTCGAGGAAGATAACTTAAAAATTTAAAAATTGATTGCTCAAACTTTGGCAACTTAGCTTTTCTGTCGTTTGCTTCCCGGCAAGGCCAAACTTTGCTTGAACGACGCCTGGTCCATACCACAATCTTCTCCTCCCCCCCCCCGGCAAACTTGTGTGCGAGGGAACCTTCTTTTCCTTTGTTGAAAAAGAAGAAAGAAGAGAAAATAATAATATGGAGCCTTTCGGCTCATTATTGCTTACCGGATGTAGGTGCTGCACAAAGTGTCAGATAACACATGCAAGAAAGAAACTGATGCATGAAATGGACAAGTTGTGCGGAGCACATGGGGTTCTATTTATGCGCGGGATCTGCGCCCGGCTTTGTACAAAGGATTACATGCAACAGCGGCAAGACTTGTACAAAAGGTGGTTGTCGGAACGGGGTTCCGGCAACCGCGCCCTATGGGAAAAACTTACGAAGATGTGCTATGTTCCAGGAGTTGCTCACCGGAATGCCATCTTCGGTCTCAAGGCGGACAGCGCCGGGCCTTGTGACTCGTCTCACCCGATAAGGGCCTTCCCACTTCAGCGTCAACTTGTTGGAATTCTTGGCGGACTGAACGCGCCGAAGAACAAGGTCGCCTTCCTCGAAGCTTCTGGACTTAACTTTGCGGCTATGGTAGCGGCGCAAAGCTTGCTGGTATCGAGCAGCTCGTACAGCAGCCTGAAGACGATCTTCCTCAAGGAGCAGCGCGTCGTCTTGTCGCGGCTGTTCTTGCTCAAGCTCATCATAAGTGAGCACTCGAGGCGATCCGTATACGAGTTCCGTGGAGAGAACTGCCTCTGCTCCATAGACTAGGGCGAAAGGCGTCTGGCCAGTGGCTCGATTCGGCGTTGTTCTGATCGACCAAAGAACCACCGGCAACTCCTCGATCCAGTTTCTTCCGCACTTGCGCAGCCTGTGGAAAGTTCTGGTCTTGAGCCCGTGCAGCACTTCAGCATTTGCCCTTTCTGCTTGACCGTTGCTTCTCGGATGAGCAACAGAAGCAAAGCAGACCTTGGCGCCAAGGTCTTGGACGTACTGCATGAAGGTGCGGCTCGTGAATTGGGTGCCGTTGTCGGTGATGATCCTGTTTGGGATCCCGAAACGGCAAACAATCGACCTGAAGAACTTGACTGCTGACTGTGCTGTCACCTTCCTCACTGGCTGCACTTCCGGCCACTTTGTGAACTTGTCGATTGCGACGTACAAGTACTCAAAGCCCCCAACAGCTCGGGGGAAAGGGCCGAGGATATCGAGCCCCCAGACCGAAAATGGCCAGGATAAAGGGATCGTCTGGAGAGCTTGAGCTGGCTGGTGTATCTGTTTGGAGTGGAACTGGCACGCTTCACACTTGGTTGCTTGTGAAGTTGCATCCTGGAGGGCTGTCGGCCAAAAGAAACCTTGCCGGAAAGCTTTTCCGGCAAGTGCTCTTGCGCCAATGTGGTGGCCACATATGCCTCCATGTATCTCTGCCAACAGCTTTTGTCCATCTTCCCGGCAAATACACTTCAATTTCACACCATTGAGTCTTCTTCTGTACAGTATGCTATCGACAAACTGGTACATACTTGACTGCCGGGCTACTCTTTCCGCTTCTTCTTGCTCTTCAGGAAGTTCTCCTGTCTGAAGGAAATGGACAATCTGCTGTGCCCATGCTGGAGCTTGTGGCTCGACAACAAGGACTAAAGGCACTTCTGCTGCTGCGGGAACATCCGCTTCTACGGCAAGGACTTGCGGCCCTACCGGAGCTTGATGTTCCCCGGCAAGTTTGCCGGAGCAAAACTTGTCGGGAGCGTCTCCTTCAATGGAACAAACCACAAGGCTTGCCGGAGCAGACTGCCCCTCAGCAACCTTGGTGTTGATCTTGGGGACTTTCTTGGCGGCGGCTTCGGGGAGCTCTGCCGGAAAGTAGTCACCAGAAATCAACTTCCTCTTCTTGCTTTGTCCAGTTGATGGTGTTACGGATGGTTGAGTCAACTTGAGCACAAAGATCCCTGGTTCCACAGGTAACTTTAGTGCGGCGCACTTTGACAGGCCATCAGCAATGTCATTCTGAGCTCTTGGGATATGCTCCATCTGTAGGCCGTCAAAGTGCTCTTCTAGTTTCCTCACTTCATCAACATATGCTTCCATCAATGGACTCTGGTAGTTCTTGTTCACTTGGCGGACGACAAGCTGTGAGTTACCCCTGACAATGAGCTTCTTGATCCCAAGGTCTGCTGCAATTATGAGACCGACAAGCAATCCTTCATACTCTGCAGTATTGTTGGTTGCTTGCTCCTTGGGAAAGTGCATCTGGACTACGTACTTGAGGTGCTCTCCGGTGGGCGCGACAAGCAGCACGCCCGCACCGGCGCCTTGCAGCGAGAAGGCACCATCAAAGTACATCATCCATTCTGCTATGAACTCTGCCAATGCTCTGCTTTGGATAGTTGAAGTGCTCTCAAACTTGAGGCCAAAGCTTGACAGTTCCAGCGCCCACTCGACAATCCTGCCTGTTGCTTCTGGATTTTGCAGTATCCTCTTCAGCGGAAAGCGAGTGACGACTGTGATCTCATGTGCTTGGAAGTAATGGCGCAGCTTTTTCGAGGCCATGAGGAGGCCGAAAAGCAACTTCTGCACCCCAGAGTACCTTGATCTAGCCCCCTGTAGAAGGGAACTGACAAAGTAAACTGGACGCTGCACCATTCTCTTATGCATCTTATCATGCTCCTGCACAGATCCATCTTTGTCGGGACCAGAGCTTGTCGGCGAAGCCCCCTGCTTGTCGCTGGATGCATCTGTCGTGGTTGCTGGCTCATCATCTGCCTCCCTCTCCGCCACTAACGCAGCACTAACCACTTGATTGGTTGCCGCTATATACAGCAGCAACTTTTCTTGCGGCTTAGGTGCGACAAGCGTTGGAGTGGAGGATAGGTATCTCTTCAAGTCCTGCAGCGCAGCCTCTGCCTCCGGAGTCCATTTCATTGGACCTGCCTTTTTCAAAATTTTTAAAAACGGTAGGGCGCGCTCAGCAGATCTAGAGATAAACCTGCTGAGAGCAGCCACGCAACCGGCAAGCCTTCGTACATCCTTGACATGCTTTGGTGCTTCGATCTGCTCAATGGCCTTGATCTTGTCGGGATTGGCTTCAATTCCCCGCTGAGACACGAAGAATCCGAGAAGCTTGCCGGATGGGACTCCAAACACGCACTTCTCGGGGTTAAGCTTGAGGTTGATCTTGCGCAGATTTGCAAATGTCTCGTCTAAATCTTGAATCAGGGTCGCCCTGTTCTTGCTTTTGACCACTATGTCATCCATGTAGGCTTCCACATTTCTGTGCATCTGCGGCTCAAAAGCGTGGTGGACTACCCTTGCGAATGTTGAACCAGCATTCTTCAAACCGAAAGGCATCCGTACGAAGTAGTACGTGCCACACGGGGTGATAAATGCGGTTTTCTCTTCATCCTCTTCTGCCATGAAGATCTGATGGTATCCTAAGTATGCATCAAGAAATGAAATCAAATCACATCCGACTGTGGAGTCAACAATCTGGTCAATGCGTGTCAAGGGAAATGGGTCTTTGGGATAGGCTTTATTAACATCAGTGAACTCAATACAAAGCCTCCATTTCCCGTTAGCCTTGCGCACGACAAAAGGATTGGCCAACCACGTGGGATGGAGCACTCCTCTGACAAGGCCTGCTGCTTCCAACTTCTTGATTTCTTCTGCGATGAATTCTTGGCGCTCCACTGCCTGTTTCCTGACTTTCTGCTTGACGGGCCGCGCATGAGGACAGACGGCAAGGTGGTGCTCAATTACTTTCCTGGGAACACCGGGGATATCAGACGGTTGCCACGCAAACATGTCGACATTCGCCCGCAGGAAAGCAACGAGCGCGCTTTCCTATTTGGGGTCAAGAGTGGTGCTGATGGTGAAGGTACCACCAGCGCCGTCCTCCTTGGCGGACACCTTCTTGGTCTCAGGTGGAGCTCCCATTGCCTTCTTACACTTGCCGGTGGAGCTCGATGGTGTGTCCTCGACGATAGCGCAGCACTCCGAAGAGGTGCGCTTGCCGGAGTGGGCATCAGAGCTCTTGCCGGACTTGGTCTTCTTCTTCCCCCTGGGAGCTTCAGCGGCAAGTGTCTTGCGTTCTGCTGCGGCTGCTGCTTCCTGGTAGATCTTGTCGGCACAGATAAGAGCATCCTTCTTGTCGCTAGGGACAGAGATGACACTTATCGGGCCTGGCATTTTCAGTACGTTGTACGCATAGTGAGAGGCTGCCATGAACTTGGCGAGTGCCAGACGGCCAAGGATTCCATTGTAAGGTAATGGAAAGTCAGCAACGTCAAACGTGACCCTCTCAGTCCTGAAGTTCAGCTCGCTGCCAAACGTTACTGGCAACATGATCTTTCCCTTCGGCTTGCTTCTTCCCGGGTTGATTCCTTGGAATGTACCGGTCTCTTCGAGCTCGCTGTCAGGGATCTGGAGTTTCTGGAGCACTGCGGAGGAGATCAGGTTCAAGCCGGCCCCGCCATCAACTAGCATCTTAGTGACCTTGAGGTTGCGGATTGTTCGTGAAACCAACATCGGCAAGCACCCGACCGCAGTTATGCGATCAGGGTGGTCCTCAATATCAAAAATGATAGGCGTGCTGGACCATTTCAGAGGCTTGCGTGACTCGACGGGCGGTTCTGCTGCATTAACTTCCCGCACCCACTGCTTGAGCTGACGGTGCGAGGTATGCAGAGAAGCACCACCTTCAACGCACAGGACCTCTGTGGCTTTCTGGAACTCCTGCTCATCAGTCTCCTAATCATCCATGTCTTCATCGTCGTCGTCATCTTCATCCTTGTCGCGGACGCGAGGAGGTCTGTCTCCTTGCCGCTGCTTGGCCTTGCCGCGGCGTCCTCCTCGGCCGGGACGTTTCTTGCCGGATCCCCCAGCACCTTCCTGGGCCTTCTCCTTGTCGCGCCGCTCGTGTTCAGCTTTCTGTTGCTCAATAAGCTGCTCGACTTTCTTACAGTTCATGGCCCTTGGTGTGGTGGATCTTGCAATACTGCTTGTTGGTGCCGTCCTGCTTGTCGGCGACCGCCACCTCCGCGGCAACCTCCTTGCCGGAGTCACCAGCTTTGGCTTCCTTGGCGCTACCACCGTTGCGGGACTGCTCAACAACTAGCACTTCTTTGCTTTTCCTCCTTCTGTTGTTCCGCCGCCGGTTTTTCCTTGCCGGGGCAGCATCTTCACTGTCAGATCCTCCCGCTCCTACATTCTCTCCGGGGAGTCTCCTCCCTTCCTCAGCATGTGCACACTTGTCGGCCAGTGCATATAACTCACTGACGTCCCTGATCTTGCACATCGCCATTTCCTCCCGCATCCTGCGGTTTCGCACGTTCTGATGGAACGCGCTGATCACCGCGGCAGGGTGGACGTCTGGGATGTTGTGCTGCACACTGCTGAATCTCTGAATGTACTTGCGCAGGGGCTCTCCTTCCTTCTGGGCGAGCAGATGAAGATCACTCTCCTGGCCATGAGGCTTGTGGCCGCCTGTGAAGGCGCCGACAAACTGATGGCACAGATCAGCCCAAGAGGATATCGAGTTGTCCGGCAAGTGCATGAGCCAGGATCTGACGTTGGGCTTGAGCACCAGCGGGAAGTAGTTGGCAAGGATCTTGTCGTCCCGTCCCCCGGCAGCCTGCACCGCAATGGTGTAGATGCTGAGGAACTCCGACGGATGCGTCTTGCCGTCGTACTTCTCTGGTACGTCTGGCTTGAAGTTCTTTGTGCTGGGCCACTGGACTTGTCGTAGCTCACGAGTGAACGCAGGGCAACCTACCGCGTACGGCAGATCGCCTGGTTCCCCTGGCGCATGCATGTCAACAGAGGGCCCAGCGCGCTTGTCGGATTGACGTCGCGCTTCTCTTCGGCGCTCGATGCGAGTTCGAGCGTGTTCTTGTTGTCGATCATGAAGAACTTGGCGCTGATCGCGACGAGCTTGTGGATCCGAAGATGCGGTGGAGTCGCTGTCGAGGTGGATCCGGCGAGTCGGCGATCTTGGCCTTCGGGGTGGTGAATGCATGGTAGTTGCACCTCCACCCATTTCGTCGCCACTGGCTCGCGCCCGACAACCCTGCCGCGGCGGCGACGCGCTCGGCCGCCGTGGAGAGTCGCCGTTAGCGTAGCCGATGAGACTCTGAATGGTGGCCCTCCATTTGTCGATCTTGTCCGACGTCGGAGGGTAATCTAGGAGAAGTTGAGCTCGCGCCAAAGCTTCTGCTGGAGTGGTCGGTGGCAGTGGCGGACGGCGCGAGGAGCGGGACGTGCTCGGACTTCTAACTATGTTAGAAGGAGCAATATCCCGTCTAGGCGACCGTGCCCCGCTCGTCCCAGCACGCTGGCGTGCATACTGGTCTTGAGCGCCCCGAGATCCACCAGCTTGGTCTTGGCCTATCATGCGTATGGCACTGCAAGTGCCATGACGCTATTGGTCTTGCACCTCCTGAGAGTGGCGTGGAACATGTACAGTCGCCGAGGTTTGTGCAGCCTTGTTCTTGGACCTGGCAGCATCATGAGCTTCCTCGTTGACGTCCATTCTTCCGCCGGCGTCCATTCCACCACCCGCTTGCTCCAACGGTGGCGGAAGTGACATGGACGGAGCGGCTGCCACCGAAGTCTTCTTCTTCGGTGGCATGTTGATGAAGGGAATGAAGATCTAGCTCGTGTGAACACCGGATCAGGTTCACACAATCTCGACGCCCCCTACCTGGCGCGCCAAAGATGTCGGGGGAAACTGGTCCACGAACACCTATGGGGCCGGCGGACCGGGCCCCTTTCGGTTCGGCGGGGGGCGGAGGTCACACGAAGAGCAGATCGAGGCGAAGCACACGAGCGGTTTACCCAGCTTCGGAGCTCTCCGGAGAGATAACACTCCTACTGCTGCTTGTCTGGTTCTATTATCTTGCGTTCTTGCTCTAGCGAGAGCGTATTGTTTTTCTGGGTTCCGAATGAATCGAACCCCAGGCGAACCCCCTCTACGTTGCGCATGGGCCTCCTTTTATACGCTAAAGGGGTCACCGACAGGTGGCAACGCAGAGAAGGGTACAAATGTAGAAAGTGAGGTGGTTGGTACAGTTACTTGTACAATGCACCCTACCTAACCCTGAGGGCAGGGGACAAGGGCATTAAATGCCCGTCTGGGTCGCCCAAATAGTGCAGAAAAGGACCGTAGGGGCGCCACCATTCGCCATGATGGCGATCTTGTCAGCTTCGCGTGCCACTGCGCACCGCTGGCTGCACAGCCTCCCGCCACGCGCGCCTGGAGAGGCCCCCAGAGCGACACGTTGGTGGATGCGCTGGAGCGTGGGCACAGAGTGGCCGCCTGCCGCGGCAAGCACCTTGCCGCTGCTGTTATCTTGTCGGGCCCAAGCTTGTCGCTCATCGGGCCTCGAGGTACCTTGGTTGATCTTCCCGGCAAGCTCCTCTTGCCGGGGCCTTGTTGCCTTGCCGGAGCGTGTGGCGCGTCGCGGCATGTTCCTTGACGTGCCTTGGTTGGTCTTCCCGGCAAGCTCCTCTTGCCGGGGCCTTGTTGCCTTGCCGGAGCACGTGGCGCGTCGCGGCAAGTTCCTTGACGTGCCTTGGTTGGCCTTCCCGGCAAGCTCCTCTTGCCGGGGCCTTGTCTCCTGAGCTTAAATACTTTGTTCTTGAATGGCTCCAAGGGAACCACAGAGGATCTTGGCGTTCTTCCGGCAAGCCTTGCCGCGGGGTGCTGCAACTGCCCGTGCACAAGTTCGGGGTACTAGGGTACCCTTATTCTAGTACGCCGACATGAGGATGTGCCTGTTGTGGTTGCAAACATTACCATTTTAACGGACTTTGTTATTCTTGATATTCCCGAGGACGATAGTATGTCTATTATTCTTGGAAGACACTTTTTGAAAACTGTAGGGGCTGTTATTGACTGCACCAAAGGCAATGTCACTTTTCATGTTAATGGCAATGAGCATACGGTACACTTTACGAGGAAATAACCTCAAGTTCATAGTGTAAACTCTATTGGAAAAATTCCATCGATTATTTTTGGAGGTTTTGAATTTCCTCTTCCTACTGTCAAGAAGAAATATGATATTCTTATTGTTGGGGATGTGCATATGCCCGTTGAGGTAACCTAGTGTTATTCGAAAATTCTCCGGTTCCATGTTATTCGGAATGAGTTTGTTAACAAGACCTAATCAACCTTGTCAGTGGATTCCTTTTGATGAGCATGAGATGGATGAATTTAGAAAACACAACTCTCTGTACCCTCTTTTTACTTTTTGTTATTTATATTAAATAAAGCAAAAATAGTAATTTCTATCTGTTTTTTGAATTATCAATGCAATAAAAAATACCCCGAAAATAAAAGTTCTCCAAATGCCCTGAAAATTATATATGATTTTTTCTAGAATATTTGAGAATATTTGACACTAAGAACACAGCAGGGGGAGCAAGCACCTGGCCACGAGGGTGGAGGGGGCGCCCTACCCCCTGGGTGCGCACCCTGCCTTGTGGGCCCATGCTGGCTCCCCTCCACTTATTCCAGCTACCACACACTCCTTCTTCCTCCCACAAAAATCACTAACCAGCTGAAACCAGAGTCCAAGCTCATTTTGCTGCCATTTTCGATCTCCTTGCTCAAAGCACGTCTCACAAAACTGCTTTGGGGGATTCTTCCTTGGTATGTGACTCCTCCAATGGTCCAATTAGTTTTGTTCTAGTCCTTTATTCATTGCATATTTTTGCTTCTTACGTGACCCTGTTCTTGAGCTTGCATGTCAAATTTATGTGGTCAAAAGTAGTTTTGATGCATGATATTGCCTCTAGGCACTTGTAGGAGTAGTTGCTATAGTTTGGTTCACTTTTATTCTGAAGTTACTAAAAATTTCAGAAATTTACAGAAAAAGATGAAGAGATTCTTGAGGGGCTCATCGAGCCGAAGCTTGAAGGATAAGCAAAGTGAGGAGGATAAGAGGCCCAAGTATAATCTCCCTCGTACCGTGGAAGTTCGGCCGTGTGAATGGCCTTGTGATAATTTCTTGTGAGCAGCCATGATTTATGATGATTTCTATGAATTGGCTGAGAATGCGGGCCTCAACGGCTTCCTCCATGACCAACGCGAACAGTATCTCTTACTCAGCAATATCTTTGTGCAAATCTTTCATTTCCATGCTAGGAGATCATCACCTACGGTTGAATTTTATTTATATGATGAGCATAAGGAGATGTCAGTTCAAGATTTTTGTCGGGTTTGTTTGATCCCTTTCGAGGGCAGTGTAGAGGAACCACATCGTGATGATGTGGATGGGTTTATTGACACCATTACTGTAGGGGAAACGAGGAAGGTTTCCGATGCACGAATTACTAGCATACACTTTCCTCTTATATGCTACTTTGCTATATTTGCTAGTAGATGTTTAATTGGGCGCAGAAACTGTGGAAACCTGAGTGCCCCTATTATTGTTATTTTGTGCCATGCCTTATTTCATGATGACACATTTAGTATGGGTGCTATTATTGCAAAGCGGTTAAATCTTAACCGTACTAAGGGCCCCGTCCTTGGAGGCATCTTTGCCTCGCGCCTCGCTGCACATTTTAACATACCTATTAGGCATTATGAGAAAGAAGAAAAATTGTTGCCTCCTGTTTATTTAGATTATAAGAGTATGGTAGCACATGATTTTATTGTTAAGAATAGGGAAAAGGAGCTTAAGTACAAATTAATATTTGGTAAAAATCATCCTGAGACTATTACCTTGCCTGCTCCTTCCTTGTTTGATTTATCTGCAGGCAAGTACCTTGTTCCGTTGGAGGCAATTCACGCCTACCGGAACCCTACATCAGCTACAGAGCCAGAGCCGGAACCACAATTTGATCCTCCACGACAGTCTGATTATCAATGGGATCTGGAGGTGATTGCCAACCAGTGGCAATTGAGGCTTCTTCACAGTACGACCCCAACTATTTCTTTGGATATCCGCTAGGCCAGCCGTAGCCATAGACCAACATAGTTCAAAAGCCTAAGCTTGGGGGAGTACGTATTTCTCACCGACGTTACATTTATATTCACACACTCATGCTAAGTTGTCGGTGCTCATACTTTTTCATTGTATCATCCATGCTAGTTTATTTTCCCTTTTTATGATTTCTTCTTGTGTGGTTAATAAACCTTAAGAAAAACAAAAAATTAGTTGTAGCTTTCAATTAGTTTACTTTCCATGCTTGTAGTAGTAACTAAAAAGAAAACCCAACAAGATTTATCATTCTTCTTTTGCTTGTTGGGAGCTTTCCCATGTAAATAGTTTTATTTCTTTTCTTTTCTTTGGGGGTCGATAGGAGAAGACCATAATGAAAATGTTAAAGTGGCTCTTATGCATTATTGTTGATCTGACAAAGAGCCCATATTACCTTGTCTTCTCTCTTGAATTGAAAGCTTGCAGATTCCAGCTTAGTCCAATGCACGTGCACTATTATTATTATCCACATTATTCGATCGTGCAAGTGAAAGGCAATAATGACGATTATATGATGAACTTATGGAGATGAGAAAAGATGGTATGAACTCGACCTCTCTTGTTTTTGTAAATATGATTAGTTCATCGTTCCTGATTCAGCCTATTAGGAATAAACATGTTTGCAATGACAATTAGAGATTATAGTTGCTTATTCCATGCTTAATTAGCTAGGAGCTTATAATGGTTTACCTTGCGTGCCAACATGCTATTAAAATAGTTGTGATGTGGTATGATAGGGTGGTATCCTCTTTTGAACGATTCGAGTGGCTTGACTTGGCACATGTTCATGCATGTAGTTGAAACAAAGTCAACATAGCCTCTAAGATATTTATGTTCATGGTGCATTATATCCTACTCATGCTTGCATTCAGTGTTGATTAATTTTAATGCATGTTCTTGACTGTTGTCGCTCTCTAGCTGGTCGCTTCCCAGTCTTTCGCTAGCCTTCACCTGTTGTGACACCCCGAGACTGATGCGCCAGGTGTCTTTCAGTTATTCGCTGTTTGTTGCCATGTCTTTCGCTTGCGTGTTGCATCTTGCCATGTCATCATGTGCATTGCATCATCATGTTTTCAAAACTTGCTTTCGTACGGGTCTCCCAGTTCTCTCAGTTGTCTATTCTGAGCCCAGACACACTTGCACATGCCCATGGCATGTCCGAAATATTATTTTATAAGTGGCCCGAAAGTGTTCTTGGAATGGGTTGAAAGTTGGCACGCGGTGTTGTTATAGTGTAGGTAGACTGCCTGTCATGTTTTGTCGCATTCGTAGATCATTTGGTAGCCCAACCGTTAAACATATAGCGACATTATAGCCGGTCATACGTCGGATGTTTCGGTCTCTGGAAATTGCTGTCGGGCCTCTGTTCTTCCCTCTATTCTCAGCCCAACCCCCTCTACACAGCCTACTAGGTCGAACCTAACCCCCCTCCGCTCCGGACCGTCCGATGGCGATCGAACGACTCCGAAACAGAGAAAAACCCCTAACCCTAGCCCCCATTCTATATATAGATGCTTCCCCTGCCATTTTTGGCCTCCTACCTACCCCCTCCTCAATTTCCGCACCGCCAGCCACCTTCCTGCCATTTTGGCCTCCTACCTACCCCCTCCTCAATTTCCGCACCGCCAGCCACCTCCTACCAACAGCAGCCGCCCCCTCCTCGGAATCCGTGCCCGGCCAGCCCTCCGTCGCCAAGTGGCACGCTACCACTTGCCGCGCCGCCGCAGCTGACACCCCGCAGCCAACCAGGGCCGGCCACCTGTCCCTTTCCTTCCTCCAGCCACCGCGGCCCGCAGAGCTCGCGCCAGGCCCGCTCGGGCCCCAATCTGGGCTCCGAAGCCTGAACCACGCCGCCCCTGCGCCCTGAGCTCCAGATCGGGAGAGGAGCTCCCGATCCGGATCCTCGTCACCTACATCGCGACCCTGCCGGCTCAGCCTCGCCGGAGTTCCGACCTCGTCATAGATGAGTGGCCGCCGCCCTGTTCCTCTCCTCCTCCCTCTTGTTCTCCCTCTTCTTCCCCTCTCATGATCCTTTTATCTCTCCCAAGAAGCCCTACCGCTGCATGGGGTCGCCACCGTCATCCTATAGCCCCGCCGACACCCTCGCCACATCGCCGGCGCTCGTTCCTGCCGTCCCCGTGCCAGATCCGTTGAGCCGCCGCCTGGATTCGCCGCCCCCGCATCCATCCATTTCGTCTGCCGGACCGCCCCGCCGCCGAGTGCCACCCCGCCATCGGTCGTCGTCGCTCCTACCTGCTCGCGCGAGTGCATGCGAGCGCACACACGCCTCCTGCATGTGGGCCAAGGCCCACCGCTCGCGTTGACCGCGCATCAGGCCCAGCGCCAGGCCTCCTCTAATTCCGACCGGGCCTCGGGCCATGGTGAGCAGCACCCGAGCCCCCTGCACTATTGGGCCGACCAGTTTTGGCCCGTTTCATGTTTTTTTCTTTCTCTAGAACGATTTTCCTTTTATTCCAGAGAACGCAGTTTTATAGAAAAGTCATCCTTGTTCATGCAATTAATAACTCACGAACTGTGCATCATATTAAAACAAACTAGATCATTGATGGCGCGCGTTTCTGTGCCCGTCTATTTTGGCACTGTAATTTTAGGAACTGATACAAATATACAGACCCAAATACTCTTTTTGCTAAATTAAGTTAACATGGCAATTCATTTTATGGCCTAGCTTTATGATGCAAAATTTCAAAAACCGTAATGGTATATAGAGAACTTCCCCATAAACTGCAGATAGAACCACTAAATCTAAGAAAAATAATTCACTTACGAATATGATTATTTACTCCACTAACAAACATGACTGCGGTACGCGTGAGAAATTTGCAATGGGGCAGAAATCAAATGCCCTACCTCAGACAAAAAAATTCTCAAGCCCTAGACCATATATTGGCAGCTTTGTCTCACACATGAGCTTATTTTCCGCAACTACATGATATAGAGGAAATCACTTTCTTTAGTGGAAATTCCTATGTTCAGACTAAAGTGTGTCTGCATGCATGTATATGTACTTGTAATGATAAAGGCCAGTATCTTTCCGTATGCTAATGGTGGAGTGAACTTGGCTACTTAGGCTAAGAATTTCAGCTCAATGGTTATGGTGAGTATGGAGTAAATAAAACATATATATGTGCATAAACGATATACTTTCGTTAATAGATCTATGTTCTTGGCATATCAATTATACTCCAAAACTGAACCTATTACCTCTGGTAAAAATCCAAGTGTGAACATACATAATATTTCTCTCGGTGGGTGGTTTCTCGGCATCTCAAATGTGGTAAATAATTCATGATGTCCAAGGTGCGCATCCTGATGATCAACAAGGCCTTGGAAAATCCTGAGTTGAACCCTGAAATCACCCATGTAGGCCTTCCACATATTTTCGGATTAGTATTGTATTGGAGCAACATTTACAATAGAACAAAGTTATAATCTGAAGTAGTTGAACTTTAATATTCAATTGTGGCCATAATATATACTCACTTGTTGGTAGAACATATTGATTTATAGTACTATGAAATTTAAATAATCCTGGGCCTTCTTGTTGACAATATTAAAATATTTAAACTGGTATGCTTAAAAAGTAAATATAACAAATGGGAGACTTGACCGAACTTTCCGACAAACCAAAATAACATTGTTTCCTTTGCAAATAACTGCTAGAGAAATGAAAATGTAACACATCTGTTCTAGATGTCCTTGAACAAGCCGACAAATGAGATGAATTAGCGACATGTAGAAACTGATTTTATAAAAAAAATCAAGCAATATTAGAAACATTCAATCGACGGTCAAAAGATAAATTGTATCTTCTCTGATAAATAAGTTATGATGTGCAACATGCACCATAATAATGATCAGATGAAGAAAGCTAATAATTCAAGAAAATGAATAAGTAAAAGAACTTAACTTGAATGTGAGGGCCTGCAACAGAGTGGATCGATGAGAATCTTGTGCGGAGGAGCAAGTTGCTTATATGTTAGCATGAAGGAAGTTAGTTTGTAACACAAAGATAAATTAAATCAGTTGACAAAAAATAGAGAGCTAACCACGCATAATTTTTTAAAAATAAACAAATATACACACTGGAATTCAGAGCCTTCACCATACTCTGTCAGATTTATTGGAAAAGATGAATCAATTTGATCTATTGATAATAGTATTACCATTCTATAATGTCTGAGAAGAATATAAACATAATAATTTTGTTGTAAACAACACACGTTGGACACCTTGTGCTCAAAATTCCTATCAACTGGGTGACTTTCTAATTGCACTGGAATACTACTTCTTGAAATGTTGAAAGTACAAATCCAAACCAGTAGAGTACCCTGGTTATAAGAGCATCCAAGATAAAGGGAAGGGAATAGTATGTACCAGCGGATGCCATGGGGAAGTAGGGACCCTTTTGCATTGCTGAGTCATTTGTGTGGGGGCAAACCTAGGTCGCAGCCAACGATCATTCCTTGAGGCTAGCGCCGTACACATCCACGAAGTGGAGACCATCCCCCGCTGCATCGAAGTCCTTCCCTGATGCGTCGGTTGCATAGTGAACCCCCTCGTCACCGCCGATCCGAGAGTGGATCCCCTCCCTGGTGAAACTTTTTTTTGCAGGTGCCCTCCCTGTTGAAACTGACCGGAGAATGAGGACAACGGCCACTGGACAACATCGTGGCGGCGCTAAGAATCATCACTGCAATGCCGAGGCGGCATGATTCATCGGCCGTGAGGAAGGAGTACAAGGGAGGGATCGCTGCTTTTTTTAGGGGTGGGAGGGATCGCTGCTGCCCCTTCGATGTCCGTATCGACGTATCGTGACTGAAGCCACATCACGTATTTTTCTCCTTCATGTTGTCCTTTCCCAACCGCAAGATGGGCTGCCTGGCCCTATAAACCAGAGGCCACCAATATTTCCACCGGAATAGCCTCCCTAGGACAACCAGCCCACTAATTACTTCGGGATTAGACATCCATCCGACGGCCAGCAACAACCCAAAACAGACATCTGATGGTCAGAAACCTTGATGGTCTGAGAGGGCAGGGGAGGTGCTCAGTTTTAATGTATCTAAATTATATATGTAAAATGCTTAGAATTTTGTGTAGATTAATAATTTGCAACTTTCATCTATGTTTAAAATGTTTAAAATGTTGTTTGTTTAAATTTGCTCTTATGCCATGCTAAAATGCTTTATGTCATAACTAAATAGCTGTAGCTCAGATTTAAATAAACTTTATATGTAAATGGGGTAGAAAAATACATAGGTTAACATGGTGGCATTACTTTGCATGTTAAACAAGTCTAAAATATTCTTTAGGACAGAACAGTACCAAATCTAATATATGCTCATGAGGATTTTCTGAAATTGTTGTTTGTTGTTTCCGGCCTCATTTAAACTTGACTAGATAGTTAGTTTAATTATGCTTCACTTCTTGCCAAGTTAATCAACATTTAATATTGTTGGATACATAAATGAGATCGAACTAAATAACTTGAATGTGGTGTTCCGTCAATATGCAACTCGTTGCATATTGAGCTCCACTTAATTTGTAGTATTGTTTGTGCACTTTGCCATGCCATGCCATGCCTCATTAAACCGGACATGCATCATACTTGGTTGTGCATCATGCCATGTTTATGTGATGGTTGTTTACTATGTTGCTTGCTTCTTTCCGGGTTGCTTCTCTCGTTAGCTTCGGTTTCATTCCGGAGTTGTGAGGATCTGTTCGACTACGTCCGCTTGTCTTCTTCATGGACCCGTTCTTCTTTCCTTGCGGTATTTCTGGCAAGATGACCATACCCTCGAAATCACTTCTATCTTTTCTTGCTAGTTGTTTGCTCTATCGCTATGTCGCGCTACCTACCACTTGTTATATCATGCCTCCCATATTGCCATGTAAAGCCTCTAACCCACCTTTGCTAGCAAACCGTTGTTTGGCTAAGTTACCGCTTTTGCTCAGCCCCTCTTATAGCGTTGCTAGTTACAGGTGAAGATGAAGTTTGTTCCATGTTGGAACATGGATATGTTGGGATATCACAATATATCTTATTTAATTAATGCATCTATATACTTGGTAAAGGGTGGAAGGCTTGGCCTTATGCCTGGTTTTTGTTCCACTCTTGCCGCCCTAGTTTCTGTCAAACCGGTGTTATGTTCCTTGATTTTGCGTTCCTTATGCGGTTGGGTGTTATGGGAACCCCTTGATAGTTCGCTTTGAATAAAACTCCTCCAGCAAGGCCCAACCTTGGTTTTACATTTTCCTAACAACCTATAACCTTCCCTTGGGTTTTCGCAAGCCCGAGGGTCATCTTTATTTAAACCCTCCCGGGCCAGTGCTCCTCTGAGTGTTGGTCCGAACCGAGCCACCTGAGGGGCCACCTCGGGGAAACTCGAGGGTTGGTTTTACTCGTAGCCCATCTCATCCGGTGTTGCCCTGAGAACGAGATACGTGCGACTCCTATCGAGATTTGTCGGCACATTGGGTGGCTTTGCTGGTCTTGTTTTACCATTGTCGAAATGTATTGTAACTGGGATTCCGAGACTGATCAGGTCTTCCTGGGAGAAGGAATATCCTTCCTTGACCGTGAGAGCTTGTGATGGGCTAAGTTGGGACACCCCTGCAGGGATTAAACTTTCGAAAGCCGTGCCTGCGGTTATGTGGCAGATGGGAATTTTTTAATATCCGGTTGTAGAGAACTTGACACTTAACTTAATTAAAATGCATCAACCGCGTGTGTAGCCGTGATGGTCTCTTCTCGGCGGAGTCCGGGAAGTGAACACGGTTCTTGGGTTATGTTTGAACGTATGTAGTTTCAGGATCACTTCTTGACCACATCTAGTTCACGACCATTGTGTTGCTTCCCTTCTCGCTCTTATTTGCGTAAGTTAGCCACCATATATGCTTAGTGCTTGCTGCAGCTCCACCTCACTACCCTTTCCTACCCATAAGCTTAAATAGTCTTGATCTCGCGGGTGTGAGATTGCTGAGTCCTCGTGACTCACAGAATCTTCCAAACAGTTCCAGGTGCCGATGATACCAGTGCAGATGATGCAACTTAGCTCAAGTGGGAGCTCGATCAAGATCGTGTTCGTTGTGTTGTTTCATTTCCTATTGATCAGTTGTGGAGCCCAATTGGGACGATCGGGGATCTAGCATCTGGGGTTGTCTTGTTTTATTTTGGTTCTGTAGTCGGACCTTGATTGTATTCTGGATGATGTATGTTTAACTTGTATTTATGTGAAGTGGCGATTGTAAGCCAACTCTTTATCCCTTTCTTATTCAGTACATGGGATTGTGTGAAGATTACCCCTCTTGCGACACACCTACCATGCGGCTATGCCTCTAAGTCGTGCCCCGACACGTGGGAGATATAGCCGCATTGTGGGTGTTACAAGTTGGTAATTAGAGCCATCCCAGACTTAGGAGCCCCCTGCTTGATCGAATCGCTGACGTTGTTGAGTCTAGAACAAAATGTTTTGAGTCTTAGGATTTGGAGAGTAGGATTCTTTTTACTCCTCAGTCCCTTTGTCGCTCTGGTGAGGCCTCCTGCCGTAGAAGTTTTGACTCTCCTCTCCTCAAATTTCACAAAATTATTTTTTAGGATCATGCGGGTATCTTGGAATCGTTCCGATAGTCTTGTGACAAGAACATTTGTTCTTGGTGCCTCCTGACATTTAGGGGTTGTGGCAGTGTCCCGGGGAGTTGAGCTCCGAGGTGTTGTCGTCACAATTTTATTGTTGCAGTTCTGGAATACCTGAATTTCGCCGACATCAAAAATCTCTTTTATGCAGTTGTTGGTGAGATAACCTCGACACCCAGTACTAGGGCGGGAGTTCGGGAGTATTGCCATAACTCGTATAACGAATGCTTCCCCTGTATCCCCAACACCTGATAGCATAACCAGAAAGTTTCGGGAGTTTATAAGTGGGAATTCAAGTATCTCATAGGATATCTTTCAAACATACATGATACGATACAAGATCTATCATATGTTTGTTCCAGTTTATTCTGCAAGCCAACCCTTTGTTTTGTTTTGGTTTGTGGTATTCGAGTTGCTTCATGTCAAGTGTTGATTCCATACCTTTCCTAAGAGGTGTTCTCATATTCCTATGTGAATACTAATCCTTCTTGATCATCGAGTTTGTCATCTCATTTTCTTCTCAACCAGCGTGTTTCTCTTCAAGTGGATTCAATCATTTCAACATTACCGAGATCAAATTCTCAGTTCTTTGCAATGGTGTTTGTTTCATCTGTTGCAATTCTTTCTACCTTATCTTTTGAGGTGGTGTTATGTCACCTTGACAATTTCCCTTCGTGTGTCGGGATTCGCAAGTTGTTATCCTTTGCAACCCATCAATCTCTTCATTGGAGTTATTCTTGGGTAATATTTCACCTAAAGCTTTCCCTAAGGATTATTGCTATTTATGGTGCTCATAAATGACCCAAGTTCTTCATATATCCTCCCGGTGAAATAGGTTTCTCGTCTCCTCGTTGACATCAATCCAATCTATTGGTTCCGTTAGTGGCAGAATTTCACCTCATAATTCTGAGACATTTTCCATAAGCCCACAACAACCTTATTCTTTCGTTTTTTAATTTTCAACAACTCCGTTCAATCCTCCATTGCAAGGGTGCTTTCCAAGGTCATTTGTGGCATAAGTGTAACACCCTCAATGCGGCTATATCTCCTACGTGTCGAAGCACGACTTAGAGGCATAACCGCATTGAAAGCAATGTCGCAAGTAAGGTAATCTTCACAACAACCCATGTAAATAGATAATAAGGGGAAAGGTACATAGTTGGCTTACACTCGCCATGTAACACAAAGTACATAAATAGCATTACATCATCCAATACACTCATGGTCCGACTATGGTACCAAAAAAAAGATCAACCCCAACATGCGACATGGTCCCGATCGCCCCAACTGGGCACCACTACTGATCATCAGGGAAAGACACATAGTAACGGCGTGAGTCTTTGTCGAACTCCCACTTGAGCTCAAGCGCATCATCTGGAACGGAGTCATCGGGCCCTGCATCTGGTTTGGAAGTAATCTGTGAGCCACGGGGACTCAGCAATCTCGCACCCTCGCGATCAAGACTATTTAAGCTTATAGGAAAGGCAAGGTAATATCTGGAGCTGCAGCAAGCGACTAGCATATTTGGTGGCTAACTTGTTCGCAAAAGAGAGCGAGAAGAGAAGGCAAAGCACAAACAAAGAACTATGGAACAACCTACGCAAACATTACTCCAACACCGTGTTCACTTCCCGGACTCCACCGAGAAGAGACCATCACGATAACGCATGCAGTTGATTCATTTTAATTAGTTAATGATCAAGTTATCTACAACCAGACATTAACAAATTCCCATCTGCCCATAACCGCGGACACGGCTTTCGAAAGTTCAAATCCTTGCAGGGGAGTCCCAACTTAGCCCATGACAAGCTCTCACGGTCAACGAAGGATACACCTTCTCCCGAGACATTCCGATCAGACTCGGCATCCCGGTTCTACAAGACAACTTCGACACGTTAAAACAAATCCAGCAACACCGCCCGAATGGGCCGACAAATCCCGATAGGAGCTGCACATATCTCGTTCTCAGGGCTCACTCAGATTGTCTAATATTCCGGTAGGCCAGCCCAACTTCATATCGTGTAGCTATTTGGTGCAGCAGATCCGACAATTAACTCAAATATCTCTCTTCCAACAGCATTTCTGGCATCAAGATGAGCTTAAATGAAAAGGATTCAATGAGATGAAATGATGTGCTCTCTGAGTCGAACATTTTTATATGCTACACGCGCAAAACGGAGCTACGGATGCAAAGTTACGATGCGATGAAGATGCCTAAATAATTAGGGTTTCGGGGAGAAAGTCAACCCCAGATCTAGATCTGAGATTACTGTAGCAGTGCGCAGACTTCGAGGTTCGCCGGACTTGGCGCTCGCCGAAGTTGTCGTGGGGTTCGCCGGACGACGAGGGAGGCCGGAGAGGTGGCCGGATCGGCGGGGGTGGCGGCCGGAGCGAGGAGGCGCAGCGCTCGACGGCCGGGAGGAGGCGCGGCGGCCGCGGCCGAAGACGCCGGCGATGGCGCGCGACGGCTTCGGCGGAGGTACGGCGGCTCGGGCGCCCAGAGCTGGGGAAGACGGGCAGCGGCGCGGTCGGGCGCCTCGGGCCCGGTCGGCGATGGGGAGAGCCGGCCTCGGGCCTTCACGGGCCGCGGTGGGCGACGGCGAAGTGGGGCTCCCACTTGCCACATGGTGGCGTGCGGTTGGACTGGGCGGAGCGGCGGACGTGTCCGGCGGCCGGCGGATGTGTCCGGCCGCGCGGAGAGGAGCGGGACTAGGGTTTCGGGGAAGAAGACCCGTGAATTTCGGAGGGGGTTCTTTAAATAGGCATAGAGGGAGATAGGAGAGTCCAAATGAGGTGCGGTATTCGGCCACGTGATCGTGATCGAACGCTCTAGATGATGGAGAGGGTTTTGGTGGGTTTTGGGCCAAATTGGAGGGGTGTTGGGCTGTAACACACACGAGGCCTTCTTGGTCCCTCGGTTAACCGTTGGAGTATCAAATGAAGTCCAAATGGTACGAAACTTGACAGGCGGTTTACCGGTAGTAAACCAAGGCCGCTTGGAAAGTCTCGGTCCAATCCGGAAACGTTTAACCCCCACACACGAAAAGAAGGTAGAAAGGACCACCGGAGGAGATAGGAGCGCCGGAATGCAAAACGGACAACGGGGAAAATGCTCGGATGCATGAGATGAACACGTCATTGGTGCATGCAATAAAAAATTGCGCTCTAAATATGTGTGATCCATTAATGTGGATAAAATAAGCTTTATACGATCTTGTGATGTGGAAGAAATAAAACCGACAGACTGCTTAATAAAGGTCCATATCACAAGTGGCAATATAAAGTGACGTTCTTTTGCATTAAGATTTTGTGCATCCAACCATAAAAGCGCATGACAACCTCTGCTTCCCTCTGCGAAGGGCCCATATTTTACTTTTATCTTCTACCCTTATGCAAGAGTCATGCCTTTCCTTTTTACATTTTATCCTTTGGGAAGCACATTGTGTTGGAAAGATCCTGATATATAGTTTCACGTCACCCTCTCACACAATGAAAAAAATCTGAACGGATCAGAACTTTCCATGCTGGTGCAAGTTATTTTTAGTAATGTCTTTATGTGAATCAATCACAATCAACCTCTAAAGATCAAATCTACATTAATTAACCTTGATTCAAATCGCTCAATCACATTAAATAGGAAACACATATTTAAACCAATTTTATTTGTCAATAAGATCAATTTTCGGTAGTATTTGGTAACTTTTATATATGGAAATGAATAATTCATGATGAGTCTTTTAATTAATTTTTGAAGACCAAATCTTCTCTACGCGCGTCTCGCGATCGATATTACACTCCCTCACACGATTCCTTCATTAAAAAAAGACATGACCCACGCCCGGTCTTATCCCGATCCTCTCACCCACAATCTCTCCTCTCATGCGAGGCTGCGACACACGAACCGACATCCAATGCCCGATCTTCCCCAACCCTCTCATATCACTCTCGATCCCGTATCTCTCACTTGCCGCTGCCGCCTGTGCTCACCTTCCATCACCCACACTGATCTGCACAAAAGATGTACGATGGCAGTGTCGGAGCCCCCATCACCGTCGAGGCAAGACTGGCGGGCCGTGCTCCAATACGAAGGTGGCGGCATGGCAACGGCGTCAACCAAGCTCCTTCCTTCGTCGGATCATAGATCCTGGGTTCACCGACGGCGACGGGGACATCATCAGCTTCAAAGTCCCATGAAGGCCAAGAAGAGCGACGGCAGCTACAACCCGATGTTGCCTTTAGTTGCTGGCCTTCTCCAAGGACCTGCTGCAGCGAGGTGAGCCGGCGGCGCAACGGGCGACGCTCACGCCGTCCAGCGCCGTGGTGCAACTGCTGGGGCCGGGAATCTTGCGGCCATGAAGCGTTCACCCTAATCGATGCCGCGGGGCGCGTCCACGGCCCTGCTCGCCCTCCTCCTCGCTATCGTTGCTGGCCCCTATTCGCGCATCTCATGCGGAGAGATCGTAGATCACTATGGATACTCGTGGGCTGCCTCTGTCGTCGTCATCTGGATCCGTGACCTTGATGATCGACCCCTCACCTTCCTCCTCCACCCATGTGGCTGCTCCGCCGGTCTCGGAGATGGTAGTTCTGCTTATGCGGCTAAAGCAGCGGCGATCAAGAAGGTGTCCTCGAAGGAGGGGACCCTCGACAACGAGTTCCTCGGTCGCAAGAGCTCCAAAATGTGTTGCATCTTCCACAAGGAGAGGCCCTTCGAAAAGGACTACAACAACAATGAGGCGGGGAATGGCAGCGAGGAGACTAGCGCGGTAAGGGTCGCTGCTCTTCCTATACCGTGGCCATATATACGGCTACATCACAACCACTGAGCTTTGGTTCAAGAGGTATGACTTGAGGGTCGTTGATGCTTGTTGGTTGATTTGTTGTGGTAGATTTTGAGATTATTAGACGTTTGGGAGTTCCGTTTCTACCATGGCTATGATCATTCTCGGGGAATACTATTGAGGGTAGTATAATCAACATGCAAATTGGAGGATCAGTTATGGCATTCATTTATAGGAAATAAAAATCCGAAGACGGCAGTGCGACTCCTCTTTATTTTGCGTCTAATTTACAAAAGTATTTATTTGATCAGAGGTTTTGTATTGTTGTAAGAATCATTATCCATAATAGAAAGCTAAAGCACACTGCTATCATGTGTATATGACTAAACCTTGATGTTACAGAAATATCTTAAAACGTATACATTACATACTACACACAATGGGAAAAGATTATAATTATGAAATTGGCATTATATGTTCTAAGATATTTCTTGATATGGGTGGTGCTTTTAGACAAAATCACAACAAAGTACATGGGGAAATTGAGTGAGAGGCTATTCCTATTGGCATGCCTTCGAAAGTTTGACCGCAAAGAAGACGAGTTGGAGCTTCTCAGCTGCACATTTTGGGAGGAGCTACTCATGAATCCAGAGTAGTATCCTTTCAAGACTTACATAGCTAGAGGCATCACTAAGGTGTGTGGATTTCTTTTACAGATCATAGCTTATGTTCCATCGATTCTTGGAGGTGATAACAGATAATTTATGTGCTACACTGCTACTTGTGTGATCCAGAGACTATCAACTGGTTACTTTTTTTGAACGGAATCCAGTTGAACTTAGTTTGAGCTCTCATGTTGATGGTCTACCTTCAACTCATATGTAAGGCAGACTAAAATTATTTCTTAACATGAAGATATAAATGTCTAACTCCGAGTATATTTTTCGTAAAGGTAGGTGTTGTAGCAAGTGTTGTCAGAAGTACTTGAGTCCATTGATATAAAGAAGATTCTTAATTGAGTGAACTCTGAGAAAGTGCATTTGCTTTTGCAGCACTAAATTCACTCTGATTAATTATCAAACACATATAACTTCTTCAGAGAACATCAGGTGGAGAAGCAATAACAACTAATTGCAACTTTTTGTATAATATTGGTGAACTACCGGGTTCATCGTGGCTACATGATAATATTCTAAAGGAATATTTACACAACCAGCTGTGAAGCAATAACAACTGCTACATGATATTTTTTGTATCAATTGACATGCATGCACTACCAACTGTCTCACCTAAACCCAGTTCTGGCCGAACTATGGATTTGTAAGTAATATTGTTTGGTTGATCTTAATAATTTCATCTCTACCCGCTAATGAGTATGTTCTACCATTCATGTTCTTATGACCGGCAACTTCATCCTTGAGGAGGGCGGTGAGGTGTTGGTCCGACGACGACCACGATGTTGATGCATCTCCTACTGATGATGATTTGTGGTCTTTAAAACCAAACATCAGGTCATTCCTCTCCCTGGACCTGAGACTATCATGGAGGAGGTAGCAAGAGGCTTAATAAACGCAAGAAAATGGAACCAATTCGATGAGCTTAGGACTTAGGAGCAATGTGTCATGGGCAGTGGAGCTTTGCCGTACTATAGAACAAAGAGCAGAGACAAGAAGAGAGGTTGAATATGTGTGCGGTAATATATACTTAGTACAGAAAATATTTCTACTAGAGAATGTATTTTTTTCAAGAATCACCCTTTGTACTTTTGAATACTATTTTTCGTCTTGCAAGGTTGTTTTAGACTTAAAGTATTAGATTTCTAAATATTTATACATTTTGTACCCGTTGCAACATGATACGTCTCCGTCGTATCTACCTTTCCAAACACTTTGCCCTTGTTTTTGACTCTAACTTGCATGATTTGAATGGAACTAACCCGGACTGACGCTGTTTTCAGCAGAATTACCATGGTGTTATTTTTGTGCAAAAATAAAAGTTCTCGGAATGACCTGAAAATTAACGGAGCATTATTTTGGAATATATAATAAATAATGGAAGAAATATCCACATCAGAGGGGCTCCCACCTGTCCACGAGGCTGGGGGGCGCACCCTACCCACCTGGGCGCGCCCCTACCTCGTGGGCCCCCTGCCGCTCCACTGACCTCAACCTGGACTCCATATATTTACTTTCGGGGAGAAAAAACCGAGGGAGAAGGATTCATCTCATTTTACGATACGGAGCCGCCGCCAAGCCCTAAACTCTCTCGGGAGGGCTGATCTGGAGTCCCTTCGGGGCTCCGGAGAGGGGAATTCGTCGCCATTGTCATTATCAACCTTCCTCCATCACCAATTTCATGATGCTCACTGTCGTGCGTGAGTAATTCCATCATAGGCTTGCTGGACGGTGATGGGTTGGATGAGATTTATCATGTAATCGAGTTAGTTTTGTTAGGGTTTGATCTCTAGTATCCACTATGTTCCGAGATTGATGTTCCTATGACTTTGCTATGCTTAATGCTTGTCACTAGGGCCCGAGTGCCATGATTTCAGATCTAAACCTATTATGTTTTCATCAATATATGAGTGTTCTTGATCCTATCTTGCTAGTCTATAGTCACCTATTATGTGTTATGATCCGTTAACCCCGAAGTGACAATAATCGGGATACTTACTAGTGATGACCGTAGTTTGAGGAGTTCATGTATTCACTATGTGTTAATGCTTTGTTCCGGTACTCTATTAAAAGGAGGCCTTAATATCCCTTAGTTTCCAATAGGACCCCGCTTCCACTGGAGGGTAGGACAAACGATGTCATGCAAGTTCTTTTCCATAAGCACGCATGACTATATTCGGAATACATGCCTACATTACATTGATGAACTGGAGCTAGTTCTGTGTCACCCTAGGTTATGATTGTTATATGATGAACCACATCCGGCATAATTCTCCATCACCGATCCATTGCTTACGAGCTTTCCATATATTGTTCTTCGCTTATTTACTTTTCTGTTGCTATTGTTATCATCACTACAAAATACCAAAAATATTACTTTTGCTACCGTTACCTTTTGCTATCGTTACCACTACTATCATATTACTTTGCTACTAAATACTTTGTTGCAGATATTAAGTTATCCAGGTGTGGTTGAATTGATAACTCAGCAGCTAGTACTTGAGAATATTCTTTGGCTCCCCTTGTGTCGAATCAATAAATTTGGGTTGAATACTCTACCCTCAAAAACTGTTGTGATCCCCTGTACTTGTGGGTTATCAAGACTATTTTCCGGCGCCGTTGCCGGGGAGCATAGCTCTATTCTTTGAGTCCCTTGGGATTTATATCTGCTTATCATTATGAAGAACTTGAAAGATGCCAAAACAAAATTTATACCTCAACTACGAGGGGAGGTAAGGAACTGCCATCTAGCTCTGGACTTGATTCACCTTCTATTTTGAGTAAGCTTGCGACACCTAAACCTGCTTCTGCTGTTAATTCCGATATGTCGCATGTTATTGATGATGCCACTTCTGCTATGCATGATACTTATGATGAAACTACTTCTATGTTTGATACTACTGTGCCACTTGGTGAATTTCTTTATGAACAACTTGCTAGGCCTAGAGAGAATAAAATTATTAAAACTGATAATATTGATGAAAGTGATGATGAAGACTCTCCCCCTAGATATGAATTGCCTGTTGTGCCTGAGGGCTATGTTATGGATGAAGAAACTGCTAGAGATTTTCTTGCTTGCAATGATAGGAGTGATCTTAAGAAATTATTAACTAAGCTGAAACAAAAATACTTTGAATGCTAGAATGAAATATGATCCTGCTTATGCTACTTCACATATCTTTGTTACTGATAAGGATTATGATTTCTCTGTTGATCCCGAGATAATTACTTTAGTTGAATCTAATCCTTTCTATGGCTGTGAATCTGAAACTCTTGTGGCATATCTTACTAAATTAAATGATATAGCTACCCTGTTCACTAATGATGAGAAAACTCGCTACTATTATATTCTTAAGATATTTCCGTTCTCATTAAAGGGTGATGATAAGATATAGTTTAATTCTCTTGATCCTGGTTGTGTGCGTAGTCCCTAGGAAATGATTTATTACTTCTCTGCTAAATATTTCCCTGCTCATAAGAAACAAGCTGCTTTAAGGGAAATATATAATTTTGTGCAAATTCAAGAAGAGAGTCTCCCACAAGCTTGGGGGAGGCTTCTCCAATTACTTAATGCTTTGCCCAATCATCCTCTTAAGAAAAATGAAATACTTGATATCTTTTGTAATGGACTAACAAATTCTTCCAGAGACCACCTGGATAGTTGTGTTGGTTGTGTTTTCAGGGAAAGAACACTAGATGAAGCTGAAATTATATTGAATAATATGATGACTAATGAAAATAATTGGACACTTCCTGATCCAATTCATGATCCAATTCCTGAACCAACTCCTAGGCCAACTCCGAAGAAAAGGGGTATTCTATTTCTCAGTCCTGAAGCTATGCAACAGGCAAAGAAATATATTAAGGAAAAGGTATAAAAGCTGAGATGTTAAGAATTTACCTCCTATTGAAGAAATACATGGTCTTAATTTACCTCCTGTTGAATAAATACATGGTCTTAATCCATCACCTATTGAAGAAATACATGGTCTTAATTTACCGCCTGTTGAAGAAATACATGGTCTTAATTTACCGCCTGTTGAAGAAATACATGGTCTTGATAATGCGACACATGTAGTAAAGGTAAATTCTCTCTATAGATATGATAAAGCTGAAATCTCATTTACTAAGTTTGCTAGCCCATGCTTGGATGAGTTTGATGACTTTATGGTTAAGCAAGAAAACTTCAATGCTTATTTTGGTAGAGAATTAAAACGCAATGCTGATATGCTTGAACACTTGGGTGATTATATGGCTAATGTTAAAGGTGAACTTAAACTTATTAGTAAACATGCTTCTATGGTTACCACTCAAGTAGAACAAGTACTTAAAGCTCAGAATGATT
The DNA here is from genome assembly GCF_002162155.2 of Triticum dicoccoides. Lineage (NCBI taxonomy): Eukaryota > Viridiplantae > Streptophyta > Magnoliopsida > Poales > Poaceae > Triticum > Triticum dicoccoides. The sequence goes on along the minus strand of NC_041392.1, from coordinate 462,060,021 downwards.
TGCTCAATGATTTCAATAGTAAGAAAAATGATAATGTTGTTAGAGTTATGACTAGAGGTGGTAAAATGACTCAGGAACCTTTGTATCATGAGGGCCATCCTAAGAGAATTGAGCAAGATTCTCATAGAAATATTATTGATGCACCTAGTCCTTCTAAGAGGAAGAAAAAGAAAAATGATAGGACTTTGCATGCCTCTAGTGAACCTGTTGTAGACACACCTGAGAATCCCAATGATATTTCCATTTCTGATGCTGAAACACAACCTAGTGATAATGTTAATAATGATGTTCATGTTGATGCTCAACCTAGTAATGATAACAATATAGAGATTGAACCTGCTGTTGATCTTGATAACCCACATTCAAAGAATCAATGTTATGATAAGAGAGACTTTGTTGCTAGGAAGCATGGTAAAGAAAGAGAACCATGGGTTCAGAAACCCATGCCTTTTCCTCCCAAACCATCCAAGAAAAAGGATGATGAGGATTTTGAGCGCTTTGCTGAAATGATTAGACCTATCTTCTTGCGTATGCATTTGACTGATATGCTCAAAAGGAATCCTTATGCTAAGTATATGAAAGAAATTGTTACAAATAAAAGAAAGATACCAGAAGCTGAAATTCCCACCATGCTTGCTAATTATACTCTTAAAGGTGTAATACCTAAGAAATTAGGAGATACCGGAGTACCAACTATACCATGATCCATTAAAAGAAACTATGTTAAAACTGCTTTATGTGATCTTGGAGCCGGTGTTAGTGTTATGCATCTCTCTTTATATCGTAGACTTGATTTGAATAAGTTGACACCTACTGAAATATCTTTGCAAATGGCTGATAAATCAACTGCTATACCTGTCGGTATTTGTGAGGATGTGCCTGTTGTGGTTGCAAACGTTACCATTTTAACGGACTTTGTTATTCTTGATATTCCCGAGGATGATAGTATGTCTATTATTCTTGGAAGACACTTTTTGAATACTGTAGGGGCTATTATTGACTGCACCAAAGGCAATGTCACTTTTCATGTTAATGGCAATGAGCATACGGTACACTTTACGAGGAAATAACCTCAAGTTCATAGTATAAACTCTATTGGAAAAATTCCATCGATTATTTTTGGAGGTTTTGAATTTCCTCTTCCTACTGTCAAGAAGAAATATGATATTCTTATTGTTGGGGATGTGCATATGCCCGTTGAGGTAACCTAGTGTTATTCGAAAATTCTCCGGTTCCATGTTATTCGGAATGAGTTTGTTAACAAGACCTAATCAACCTTGTCAGTGGATTCCTTTTGATGAGCATGAGATGGATGAATTTAGAAAACACAACTCTCTGTACCCTATTTTTACTTTCTGTTATTTATATTAAATAAAGCAAAAATAGTAATTTTTATCTGTTTTCTGAATTATCAATGCAATAAAAAATACCCCGAAAATAAAAGTTCTCCAAATGCCCTGAAAATTAAATATGATTTTTTCTAGAATATTTGAGAATATCTGACACTGAGAACACAGCAGGGGGAGCAAGCACCTGGCCACGAGGGTGGAGGGGGCGCCCTACCCCCCTGGGCACGCACCCTGCCTCGTGGGCCCATGCTGGCTCCCCTCCACTTATTCCAGCTACCACACACTCCTTCTTCCTCCCACAAAAATCACTAACCAACTCAAACCAGAGTCCAAGCTCATTTTGCTGCCATTTTCGATCTCCTTGCTCAAAGCACGTCTCACAAAACTGCTTTGGGGGATTGTTCCTTGGTATGTGACTCCTCCAATGGTCCAATTAGTTTTGTTCTAGTCCTTTATTCATTGCATATTTTTGCTTCTTACGTGACCCTGTTCTTGAGCTTGCATGTCAAATTTATGTGGTCAAAAGTAGTTTTGATGCATGATATTGCCTCTATGCACTTGTAGGAGTAGTTTCTATAGTTTGGTTCACTTTTATACTGAAGTTACTAAAAATTTCAGAAATGTACAGAAAAAGATGAAGAGATTCTTGAGGGGCTCATCGAGCCGAAGCTCGAAGGATAAGCAAAGTGAGGAGGATAAGAGGCCCAAGTATAATCTCCCTTGTACCGTGGAAGTTCGGCCGTGTGAATGGTCTTGTGATAATTTCTTGTGAGCAGCCATGATTTATGATGATTTCTATGAATTGGCTGAGAATGTGGGCCTCAACGGCTTCCTCCACGACCAACGCGAAAAGTATCTCTTACTCAGCAATATATTTGTGCAAATCTTTCATTTCCATGCTAGGAGCTCATCACCTACGGTTGAATTTTATTTATATGATGAGCATAAGGAGATGTCAGTTCAAGATTTTTGTCGAGTTTGTTTGATCCCTTTCGAGGGCAGTGTAGAGGAACCACATCGTGATGATGTGGATTGGTTTATTGACACCATTACTGTAGGGGAAACGAGGAAGGTTTCCGATGCACGAATTACTAGCATACACTTTCCTCTTCTATGCTACTTTGCTATATTTGGTAGTAGATATTTAATTGGGCGCAGAAACTGTGGAAACCTGAGTGCCCCTATTATTGTTATTTTGTGCCATGCCTTATTTCGTGATGACAAATTCAGTATGGGCGCTATTATTGCAAAGTGGTTAAATCTTAACCGTACTAAGGGCCCCGTCCTTGGAGGCATCTTCGCCTCGCGCCTCGCTGCACATTTTAACATACCTATTAGGCATTATGAGAAAGAAGAAAAATTGCTGCCTCCTGTTTATTTAGATTATAAGAGTATGGTAGCACATGATTTTATTGTTAAGAATAGGGAAAAGGAGCTTAAGTACAAATTAATATTTGGTAAAAATCATCCTGAGACTATTACCTTGCCTGCTCCTTCCTTGTTTGATTTATCTGCAAGCAAGTACCTTGTTCCGTTGGAGGCAATTCACGCCTACCGGAACCCTACATCAGCTACAGAGCCAGAGCCGGAACCACAATTTGATCCTCCATGACAGTCTGATTATCAGTGGGATCTGGAGGTGATTGCCAACCAGTGGCAATTGAGGCTTCTTCACAGTACGACCCCAACTATTACTTTGGATATCCGCCAGGCCAGCCGTAGCCATAGACCAACGTAGTTCAAAAGCCTAAGCTTGGGGGAGTACGTATTTCTCACCGACATTACATTTATATTCACACACTCATGCTAAGTTGTCGGTGCTCATACTTTTTCATTGTATCATCCATGCTAGTTTATTTTCCCTTTTTATGATTTCTTCTTGTGTGGTTAATAAACCTTAAGAAAAACAAAAAAATTAGTTGTAGCTTTCAATTAGTTTACTTTCCATGCTTGTAGTAGTAATTAAAAAGAAAACCCAACAAGATTTATCGTTCTTCTTTTGCTTGTTGGGAGCTTTCCCATGTAAATAGTTTTATTTCTTTTCTTTTCTTTGGGGGTCGATAGGAGAAGACCATAATGAAAAAGTTAAAGTGGCTCTTATGCATTATTGTTGATCTGACAAAGAGCCCATATTACCTTGTCTTCTCTCTTGAATTGAAGGCTTGAAGATTCCAGCTTAGTCCAATGCATGTGCACTATTATTATTATCCACATTATTCGATCGTGCAAGTGAAAGGCAATAATGATGATTATATGATGAACTTATTGAGATGAGAAAAGATGGTATGAACTCGACCTCTCTTGTTTTTGTAAATATGATTAGTTCATCGTTCCTGATTCAGCCTATTAGGAATAAACATGTTTGCAATGACAATTAGAGATTATAGTTGCTTATTCCATGCTTAATTAGCTAGGAGCTTATAATGGTTTATCTTGCGTGCCAACATGCTATTAAAATAGTTGTGATGTGGTATGATAGGGTGGTATCCTCTTTTAAACGATTCGAGTGGCTTGACTTGGCACATGTTCATGCATGTAGTTGAAACAAAATCAACATAGCCTCTAAGATATTTATGTTCATGGTGCATTTATCCTACTCATGCTTGCATTCGGTGTTGATTAATTTTAATGCATGTTCTTGACTGTTGTCGCTCTCTAGCTGGTCGCTTCCCAGTCTTTCACTAGCCTTCACCTATTGTGACACCCCGAGACCGATGCGCCAGGTGTCTTTCAGTTATTCGCTGTTTGTTGCCATGTCTTTCGCTTGCGTGTTGCATCTTGCCATGTCATCATGTGCATTGCATCATCATGTTTTCAAAACTTGCTTTCGTACGGGTCTCCTAGTTCTCTCCGTTGTCTGTTCTGAGCCCAGACACACTTGCACACGCCCATGGCACGTCCGAAATATTATTTTATAAGTGGCCCTAAAATGTTCTCGGAATGGGTTGAAAGTTGGCATGCGGTGTTGTTATGGTGTAGGTAGACTGCCTGTCATGTTTCGTCGCATTCGGAGCTCATTTGGTAGCCCAACCGTTAAACATATAGCGACATTATAGCCGGTCATACGTCGGACATTTCGGTCTCTGGATATTGTTGTCGGGCCTCTATTCTTCCCTATCTTCTCAGCCCAACCCCCTCTACACAGCCCACTAGGTCGAACCTAACCCCCCTCCGCTCCGGACCGTCCGATAGCGATCGAACAACTCCGAAACAGAGAAAACCCCTAACCCTAGCCCCCATTCTATATATAGACGCTTCCCCTGCCATTTTTGGCCTCCTACCTACCCCCTCCTCAATTTCCGCACCGCCAGCCACCTTCCTGCCATTTTGGCCTCCTACCTACCCCCTCCTCAATTTCCGCACCGCCTACCACCTCCTACCAACAGTCGCCCCCTCCTCGGAATCCGTGCCTGGCCAGCCCTCCGCCGCCAAGTGGCACGCCACCACTTGCCGCGCCGCCGCAGCTGACATCCCGCAGCCAACCAGGGCCGGCCACCTGTCCCCTTCTTTCCTCCAGCCATCGCGGCCCGTAGAGCTTGCGCCAGGCCCGCCCGGGCCCCGATATGGGCTCCGAAGCCCGAACCACGCCGCCCCTGCGCCCCGAGCTCCAGATCGGGAGAGGAGCTCCCGATCTGGATCCTCGTCGCCTGCATCGCGACCCTGCCGGCTCAGCCTCGCCGGAGTTCCGACCTCGTCATAGATGAGTGGCCGCCGCCCTGTTCCTCTCCTCCTCCCTCTGGTTCTCCCTCTTCTTCCCCTCTCATGATCCTTTTATCTCTCCCAGGAAGCCCTGCCGCTGCATGGGGTCACCACCGTCATCCTATAGGCCCGCTGGCACCCACGCCACATCGCCGGCGCTCGTTCCCGCTGTCCCCGTGCCAGATCCGTTGAGCCGCCGCCTGGATTCGCCGCCCCCGCATCCATCCCCATTGTCTGCCGGACCGCCCCGCCGCCGAAGCGCCACCCCGCCACCGGTCGTCGTTGCTCCTACCTGCTCGTGCGAGTGCATGCGAGCGCACACACGCCTCCCGCGTGTGGGCCGAGGCCCACCGCTCGCGTTGACCGCGCATCAGGTCCAGTGCCAGGCCTCCTCTAATTCCGACCGGGCCTCGGGCCAGTTTTGGCCCGTTTCATGTTTTTTTCTTTCCCTAGAACGATTTTCCTGTTATTCCAGAGAACGCAGTTTTACAGAAAAGTCATCCTTGTTCATGCATTTAATAACTCGCGAACCATGCATCATATTAAAACAAACTAGATCATTGATGGCGCGCGTTTCTGCGCCCGTCTATTTTGGCACTGTAATTTTAGGAATTGATACAAATATATAGACCCAAATACTCTTTTTGCTAAATTAAGTTAACATGGCAATTCATTTCATGGCCTAGCTTTATGATGCAAAATTTCAAAAACCGTAATGGTATATAGAGAACTTCCCCTTGAACTGCAGATAGAACCACTAAATCTAAGAAAAATAATTCACTTACGAATATGATTATTTACTCCACTAACAAACATGACTGCGTTACGTGTGAGAAATTTGCAATGGACAGAAATCAAATGCCCTACCTCAGACAAAAAAATTCTCAAGCCCTAGACCATATATTGGCAGCTTTGTCTCATACATGAGCTTATTTTCCGCAACTACATGATATAGAGGAAATCACTTTCTTTAGTGGAAATTCCATACGTTCAGACTAAAGTGTGTCTGCATGCATGTATATGTACTTGTAATGATAAAGGCCAGTATCTTTCCGTATGCTAATGGTGGAGTGAACTTGGCTACTTAGGCTAAGAATTTCAGCTCAATGGTTATGGTGAGTATGGAGTAAATAAAACATATATGTGTGCATAAACGATATACTTCCGTTAATAGATCTATGTTCTTGGCATATCAATTATACTCCAAAACTGAACCTATTACCTCTGGTAAAAATCCAAGTGTGAACATACATAATATTTCTCTCGGTGGGTGGTTTCTCGGCATCTCAAATGTGGTAAATAATTCATGATGTCCAAGGTGCGCATCCTGATGATCAACAAGGCCTTGGAAAATCCTGAGTTGAACCCTGAAATCACCCATGTTGGCCTTCCACATATTTTCGGATTAGTATTGTATTGGAGCAACATTTATAACAGAACAAAGTTATAATCTGAAGTAGTTGAACTTTAATATTCAATTGTGGCCATAATATATACTCACCTGTTGGTAGAACATATTGATTTATAGTACTATGAAATTTAAATAATCCTGGGCCTTCTTGTTGACAATATTAAAATATCTAAACTGGTATGCTTAAAAAGTAAATATAACAAATGGGAGACTTGACCGAACTTTCTGACAAACCAAAATAACATTGTTTCCTTTGCAAATAACTGCTGGAGAAATGAAAATGTAACACATTTGTTCTAGATGTCCTTGAACAAGCCGACAAATGAGATGAATTAGCGACATGTAGAAACTGATTTTATAAAAAAAATCAAGCAATATTAGAAACATTCAATCGGCGGTCAAAAAATAAATTGTATCTTCTCTGATAAATAAGTTATGATGTGCAACATGCACCATAATAATGATCAGATGAAGAAAGCTATTAATTCAAGAAAATGAATAAGCAAAGAACTTAACTTGAATGTGAGGGCCTGCAACAGAGTGGATCGATGAGAATCTTGTGCGGAGGAGCAAGTTGCTTATATGTTAGCATGAAGGAAGTTAGTTTGTAACACAAAGATAAATTAAATCAGTTGACGAAAAATAGAGAGCTAACCACGCATAATTTTTTAAAAATAAACAAATATACACACTGGAATTCAGAGCCTTCACCATACTCTGTCAGATTTATTGGAAAAGATGAATCAATTTGATCTATTGATAATAGTATTACCATTCTATAATGTCTGAGAAGAATATAAACATAATAATTTTGTTGTAAACAACACACGTTGGTCACCTTGTGCTCAAAATTCCTATCAACTGGGTGACTTTCTAATTGCACTGGAATACTACTTCTTGAAATGTTGAAAGAACAAATCCAAACCAGTAGAGTACCCTGGTTATAAGAGCATCCAAGATAAAGGGAAGGGAATGGTCTGTACCAGCGGATGCCATGGGGAAGTAGGGACCCTTTTGCATTGCTGAGTCATTTGTGTAGGGGCAAACCTAGGTCGCAGCCAACGATCATTCCTTGAGGCTGGAGCCCTACACATCCACGAAGTGGAGACCATCCCCCGCTGCATCGAAGTCCTTCCCTGATGCGTCGGTTGCATAGTGAACCCCCTCGTCACAGCCGATCTGAGAGTGGATCCCCTCCCTGGTGAAACTTTTTTTTGCAGGTGCCCTCCCTGTTGAAACTAACCGGAGAATGAGGACAACAGCCACTGGACAACATCATGGCGGCGCTAAGAATAATGACCGCAATGCCGAGGTGGCATGATTCATCGGCCGCGAGGAAGGAGTACAAGGGAGGGATCGCTACTTTTTTTAGGGGTGGGAGGGATCGCTGCTGCCCCTTCGATGTCCGTATCGACGTATCGTGACTGAAGCCACATCACGTATTTTTCTCCTTCATGTTGTCCTTTCCCAACCGCAAGATGGGCTGCCTGGCCCTATCAACCAGAGGCCACCGATTTTTCCACCGGAATAGCCTCCCTAGGACGACCAGCCCACTGATTACTTCGGGATTAGACATCCATCCGACGACCAGCAACAACCCAAAACAGACATCTGATGGTCTGAGAGGGCAGGGAAGGTGCTCAGTTTTAATGTATCTAAATTATATATGTAAAATGCTTAGAATTTTGTGTAGATTAATAATTTGCAACTTTCATCTATGTTTAAAATGTTTAAAATGTTGTTTGTTTAAATTTGCTCTTATGCCATGCTAAAATGCTTTATGTCATAACTAAATAACCGTAGCTCAGATTTAAATAAACTTTATATGTAAATGGGGTAGAAAAATATATAGGTTAACATGGTGGCATTACTTTGCATGTTAAACAAGTCTAAAATATGCTTTAGGACAGAACAGTACCAAATCTAATATATGCTCATGAGGATTTTCTGAAATTGTTGTTTGTTGTTTCCGACCTCATTTAAACTTGACTAGATAGTTAGTTTAATTATGCTTCACCTCTTTCCAAGTTAATAAACATTTAATATTGTTGGATACATAAACGAGATCGAACTAAATAACTTGAATGTGGTGTTCCGTCAATATGCAACTCGTTGCATATTGAGCTCCACTTAATTTATAGTATTGTTTGTGCACTTTGCCATGCCATGCCATGCCTCATTAAACCGGACATGCATCATACTTGGTTGTGCATCATGCCATGTTTATGTGATGGTTGTTTACTATGTTGCTTGCTTCTTTCCGGGTTGCTTCTCTCGTTAGCTTCGGTTTCATTCCGGAGTTGTGAGGATCCGTTCGACTACGTCCGCTTGTCTTCTTCATGGACCCGTTCTTCTTCCTTGCGGTATTTCAGGCAAGATGACCATACCCTCGAAATCACTTCTATCTTTTCTTGCTAGTTTTTTGCTCTATCGCTATGTCGCGCTACCTACCACTTGTTATATCATGCCTCCCATATTGCCATGTAAAGCCTCTAACCCACCTTTGCTAGCAAACCGTTGTTTGGCTAAGTTACCGCTTTTGCTCAGCCCCTCTTATAGCGTTGCTAGTTGCAGGTGAAGCTGAAGTTTGTTCCATGTTGGAACATGGATATGTTGGGATATCACAATATCTCTTATTTAATTAATGCATCTATATACTTGGTAAAGGGTGGAAGGCTTGGCCTTATGCCTGGTTTTTGTTCCACTCTTGCCGCCCTAGTTTCCGTCAAACCGGTGTTATATTCCTTGATTTTGCGTTCCTTATGCGGTTGGGTGTTATGGGAACCCATTGATAGTTCGCTTTGAATAAAACTCCTCCAGCAAGGCCCAACCTTGGTTTTACATTTTCCTAACAACCTATAACCTTCCCTTGGGTTTTCGCGAGCCCAAGGGTTATCTTTATTTAAACCCTCCCGGGCCAGTGCTCCTCTGAGTGTTGGTCCGAACCGAGCCGCCTGAGGGACCACCTCGGGGAAACTCGAGGGTTGGTTTTACTCGTAGCCCATCTCATCCGGTGTTGCCCTGAGAACGAGATACGTGCGAGTCCTATCGGGATTTGTCGGCACATTGGGTGGCTTTGCTGGTCTTGTTTTACCATTGTCGAAATGTATTGTAACTGGGATTCCGAGACTGATCAGGTGTTCCCGGGAGAAGGAATATCCTTCGTTGACCATGAGAGCTTGTGATGGGCTAAGTTGGGACACCCCTGCAGGGTTTAAACTTTCGAAAGTCGTGCCTGCGGTTATGTGGCAGATGGGAATTTTTTAATATCCGGTTGTAGAGAACTTGACACTTAACTTAATTAAAATGCATCAACCGCATGTGTAGCCGTGATGGTCTCTTCTTGGCGGAGTCCGGGAAGTGAACACGATTCTGGGGTTATGTTTGAACGTATGTAGTTTCAGGATCACTTCTTGACCACATCTAGTTCACGACCATTGCGTTGCTTCCTTTCTCGCTCTTATTTGCGTAAGTTAGCCACCATATATGCTTAGTGCTTGCTGCAGCTCCACCTCACTACCCTTTCCTACCCATAAGCTAAAATAGTCTTGATCTCGCGGGTGCGAGATTACTGAGTCCTTGTGACTCACAGAATCTTCCAAACAGTTCCAGGTGCCGATGATACCAGTGCAGATGATGCAACTTAGCTCAAGTGGGAGATCGATGAAGATCGTGTTCGTTGTGTTGTTTCATTTCCTGTTGATCAGTAGTGGAGCCCAGTTGGGACGATCGGGGATCTAGCATCTGGGGTTGTCTTCTTTTATTTTGGTTCTGTAGTCGGACCTTGATTGTATTCTGGATGATGTATGTTTAACTTGTATTTATGTGAAGTGGCGATTGTAAGCCAACTCTTTATCCCTTTCTTATTCACTACATGGGATTGTGTGAAGATTACCCCTCTTGCAACACACCTACAATGCGGCTATGCCTCTAAGTCGTGCCCCGACATGTGGGAGATATAGCCGCATTGTGGGTGTTACAAGTTGGTAATTAGAGCCATCCCGGACTTAGGAGCCCCCTGCTTGATCGAATCGCTGACGTTGTTGAGTCTAGAACAAAATGTTTTGAGTCTTAGGATTTGGAGAGTAGGATTCTTTTTACTCCTCAGTCCCTTTGTCGCTCTGGTGAGGCCTCCTGCCGTAGAAGTTTTGACTCTCCTCTCCTCAAATTTCACGAAATTATTTTTTAGGATCATGCGGGTATCTTGGAATCGTTCCGATAGTCTGCTGACGAGAACATTTGTTCTTGGTGCATCCTGACATTTAGGGGTTGTGGCAGTGTCCCGGGGAGTTGAGCTCCGAGGTGTTATCGTCACAATTTTATCGTTGCAGTTCTGGAATACCTGAATTTTGCCAACATAAAAAATCTCTTTTATGCAGTTGTTGGTGAGATAACCTCGACACCCAGTATTGGGGCGGGAGTTCGGGAGTATTGCCATAACTCGTATAATGGATGCTTTTCGAAGGTTGATGTACATGATTTCCGAAGGTTTCTTGGTTATGTGTTGAAGGATGGATACAGCTGGATGTAGGTATTGTTATTTTGGGTGAGATATTATGCTTCCCCTGGATCCCCAACACCTGATTGCATAACCAGAAAGTTTCAGGAGTTTATAAGTGGGAATTCAAGTATCTCATAGGATATCTTTCAAATAGATACATGATACGATACAAGATCTATCATATGTTTGTTCCAGCTTATTCTGCAAGCCAATCCTTTGTTTTGTTTTGGTTTGTGGTATTCGAGTTGCTTCATGTCAAGTGTTGATTCCATACCTTTCCTAAGCGGTGTTCTCATATTCCTATGTGAATACTAATCCTTCTTGATCATCGAGTTTGTCATCTCATTTTCTTCTCAACCGGCGTGTTTCTCTTCAAGTGGATTCAATCATTTCAACATTAGCGAGATCAAATTCTCAGTTCTTTGCAATGGTGTTTGTTTCATCTGTTCCAAGTTGTCTTTATTTTTCCCACCCACCCACCCTTTTGTTCAAGGACTTAGATTTCTTAATCAAAGTATCATTTTTATGGATGGGAAGTCTCTCCATTCTTTTCCATCAACGTTCTTATCTGGTGATTCTCAGGAACATACTAACGGAGCCTCAAGTTCATCATTATTCTTTCTCTTTCTTCTCCGATGGATTCAATTCAAGCTTTGTCGATCATATCCTTTCCTTGTTTCAAATGTCTTCTCATGCCGGTGCACCTCTTAATCATCCACTTCTTGCTATTCAATTGTTCTGGAGTACCGAAGATATCTCAGAAGATTCGCGTTTCCATTCTCGATTCGTTCAAGTTATTTTGAGATTTTTGTCTCATTCAAGCCATTTAATTCAACCGGCGCATTCTCTATTTTAAATCGTTCAACGGCGTTTCTCTTGAGTGGGCCCTAACCCACAGGTCTTTTTCCAGGATCTTACCTGACTCTTCTAATTCTTTTCCGGAGTTATTTTTAAATTCTTTTCTAAGTTTGACGTAAGAATGAATTATCATTAGTCATATGTCTTCCTCCAAGATCTTTCAAATTCTTTCATCGTTGCCTCAACCTCTTCACTTTTGATTCTCCCAGAGTGTCTAAACAATTCTAAGTGGTGGTTCTCGTCATCATTCTCAACATTTGAAGACCGAAGAAGAGTTTCTCTGCAATCATATCCGTTATCTTGAAGATTCTTGGTGCTAGCTTTATGCCATCCTCTCATAATTGTTTTCAATTGTGAGAATTCTTTTCACCCATCCGATGCAATTCAAGAGTCTTTTTAGTTTGATTCTCCGGAGCCCATCATCTCAGAATTATTCATTCCAGCTTTCAGCTCTCGTTCTCCAAATCCTACTGGCGCATCATTCAAATATTCTCTAATCAAGCATCTTCGTTCTTTTGCTAATTCTTCCCGGTGTTTCGCTATCTTTTCTTTGATCGTTTTTAATTCTTACGGTGGTTCATTCAAGAGTTCTCTTCCTTGTTTATCATATCAATTCATTTGTTCTTTCAAATCCTACCGGTGGTCCATTGAGTTTGTGATATATCTATCTTAATCATTTCACTAGAATAAGTAGTATGTCAAATCCGTTGTTTGTCATCAATTTAAATTGGCGAAGGATACGCATAACATAATTCTTATTCTTGCTTCATCCAAGTGATGGATTCTTTCTTCCGGAGTTCGGTCATGATATCAATTCTCGGTTTCTAGTTATTCATATTTCTTTTCCGGAGTTTCAAGTTTTCCGTTTTATCTCGTCGCGAAGCTCCATCTAAATCATTCCACGACTTCAATCTTGTTCGCTTCAAACCTTCGATTCTTTTATGTTATCATTTCTAGCCGGAGTTCTTCATGGAGGTTACATCGTGGTTCATCAAGGATTCCTTTCATTCTTCAATTGTTCGTCAAGATTTCTCTCGAAGCGATGATCCACCAAGCTATACTTCAAGTATTCTTCATCTTGCATTTCAAAGTGCAATTCTTTCTACCTTATCTTTTGAGGTGGTGTTATGTCACCTTGACAATTTCCCTTCGTGTGTCGGGATTCGCAAGTTGTTATCCTTTGCAACCCATCAATCTCTTCATTGGAGTTATTCTTGGGTAATATTTCACCTAAAGCTTTCCCTAAGGATTATTGCTATTTATCGTGCTCATAAATGACCCAAGTTCTTCATATATCCTCCCGGTGAAATAGGTTTCTCGTCTCCTCATTGACATCAATCCAATCTATTGGTTCCGTTAGTGGCAGAATTTCACATCATAATTCTGAGACATTTTCCATAAGCCCACAACAACCTTATTCTTTCGTTTTTTAATTTTCAACAACTCCGTTCAATCCTCCATTGCAAGGGTGCTTTCCAAGGTCATTTGTGGCAGAAGTGTAATGCCCTCAATGCGGCTATCTCTCCTACGTGTCAAAACACGACTTAGAGGCATAACCGCATTGAAAGCAATGTCGCAAGTAAGGTAATCTTCACAACAACCCATGTAAAAATAGATAATAAGGGGAAAGGTACATAGTTGGCTCACACTCGCCACGTAACACAAAGTACATAAATAGCATTACATCATCCAATACACTCATGGTCCGACTATGGTACCAAAAAAAAGATCAACCCCAACATGCGACATGGTCCCGATCGCCCCAACTGGGCACCACTACTGATCATCAGGGAAAGACACATAGTAACGGTGTGAGTCTTCGTCGAACTCCCACTTGAGCTCAAGCGCATCATCTGGAACGGAGTCATCGGGCCCTGCATCTGGTTTGGAAGTAATCTGTGAGCCATGGGGACTCAGCAATCTCGCACCCTCGCGATCAAGACTATTTAAGCTTATAGGAAAGGCAAGGTAATATGTGGAGCTGCAGCAAGCGACTAGCATATTTGGTGGCTAACCTGTTCGCAAAAGAGAGCGAGAAGAGAAGGCAAAGCACAAACAAAGAACTATGGAACAACCTACGCAAACATTACTCCAACACTGTGTTCACTTCCCGGACTCCACCGAGAAGAGACCATCACGGTAACGCACGCAGTTGATTCATTTTAATTAGTTAAGGATCAAGTTATCTACAACCGGACATTAACAAATTCCCATCTGCCCATAACAGCGGGCACGGCTTTCAAAAGTTCAAATCCCTGCAGGGGAGTCCCAACTTAGCCCATGACAAGCTCTCACGGTCAACGAAGGATACATCTTCTCCCGAGACATTCCGATTAGACTCGGAATCCCGGTTCTACAAGACAACTTCGACACGTTAAAACAAATCCAGCAACACCGCCCGAATGTTCCGACAAATCCCGATAGGAGCTACACATATCTTGTTCTCAGGGCACACTCAGATTGTCTAAACTAACGATAGGCCAGCCCAGAGTTGCCCCTGGTGGCCACCGGCGGCTCACGAGGTGGACCAACACTTAGAGGAGCACTGGCCTTGGGGGGGGGGGGTAAATAAGATGACCCTTGGGCTCCGAAAACCCAAGGGAAAAAAGGCTAGGTGGGAAATGGTAAAACCAAGGTTGGGCATTGCTGGAGGAGTTTTATTCAAGGCGAACTGTCAAGGGGTTCCCATTATTACCCAACCGCGTAAGGAACGCAAAATCAGGGAACATAACATCGATATGACAGAAACTAGGGCGGCAAGAGTGGAACAAAACACTAGGCAAAAGGCCGAGCCTTCCACCCTTTACCAAGTATATAGATGCATTAAGATAACAAGATAATATAGTGATATCCCAACAATAAAACAATGTTCCAACAAGGAACGATCTCCAATCTTCACCTGCAACTAGCAACGCTATAAGAGGGGTTGAGCAAACTGGTAACATAGCCAATCAACGGTTTGCTATGACATGGTGGGTTAGAGGTTTGACATGGAAATTTTGGAGGCATGATAAGCAAGTGGTAGGCATCGTAGCATAGGCATAGCAAAAGAGCAAGCATCTAGCAAAGCAAAGATAGAAGTGATTTCGAGGGTATGATCATCTTGCCTGCAAAGTTGTCAGAGTTGACTGGATCCTCGAAAGCAAACTCAACGGGCTCCTCGTTAGCGAACTCGTCTCCTGGCTCTACCCAAACAAGATAAACAAGCAAAAGGAACACAATCAACTACGTGCAAAGCTCAAACTACATGATGCAAACATGGTATGCTATGCGGGATGTGATATGTGATGCATACGCAAGATTTGACAAGGAATGATTGAACCTGGCCTCAACCTGGAATTCCAAGTGTTCCACTGGAAAGGTGAGGTGATTTCGGTTGAAATCGATATAAAGATCACTGGAATCGGATGCACGGTTTGGAAATGGTAAGCAAAACAAATATGGCACCGGTCTGCGATAAACAACAACTAGCCATCTAAATGCAATAAGATAATTATGCTACAGCACTCAAACATGACAACAAAATACATGGCAGGGATCCAGTCATAATGCTTGACAAAAGATGAACACTGAGCTACAGCCAATTCATCCATTAACAGGTTCAAACAAGCATGGCAAAAGTGCAACTGGTAAACAGGTTTCAGACTTGGTGAAATTAACACAAGCCTGGAATTTCAGATCAGGTAGCCCACTTTGGAGCATGAAAACTATATTCTACAGGAACTTAACATGGCAAATCAAGGGATGGCATGGAGCTACTCAAAGAGCTTAACAAAAGTCCCTTAGTGACCTTGAGCCAAAAGGGATCAGAAAATACAATTGCAAGCATGTGAACATGGCAAAAACATAATCAGGTTATAGACTTAGTGAAAAAACTGGAACATGCAAATCTGTTAACGAGTAGGCATGTTTACGAGCTCGATGCACTCACTACAGAGCAAGGCATGACAATCTAAGCATACACCCATCAAGAATACACATTTTGTAAGCTATACATGGCAGGAACAACAACATAGCATGCACGGATCAACAACAACACCCTCGGAAAAATTGCTAACAAGTAGACAATCTGCCAGGAATTACGAAATAGCAAAAGTAGAGCTCGATTGACTCAAGCTAGGGTGCTCCATAAATGCAAACAAAGACACAGATGGATAGAGCACCACAATGTTAACAAATCATCCTTACTGATCATCCTCAAAAGAGGCACGGGTCACTAGAAAACAACATGAACATATGGCATATTGGAAAAAACAGATCAAGGACTTAGTGAAATTTCTAAGTCCCTGAAATCAGCATTAACGAATGCACCACTTTGCAAGCTTATGCTAGTCACCACACATGTCACAAAAATACATGGATAGCACCTCTGTAAAGATGACAAAGCATATAATGAAACACATGTAGAACTCAGGAGCATATCATGCACATATTAATCATGGCAAAAATGACAAATAGCTATTTGGTGCAGCAGATCTGACAATTAACTCAAATAGCTCTCTTCCAACAGCATTTCTGGCATCAATATGAGATCAAATGAAAATTATTCAATGAGATGAAATGATGTGCTCTCTGAGTCGAACATTTTTATATGCTACACGCACAAAACGGAGCTACGGATGCAAAGTTACGATGCGATGAAGATGCCTAAATAATTAGGGTTTCGGGAGAAAGTCAACCCCAGATCTAGATCTGAGATTACTGGAGCAGTGCGCGGACTTCGAGGTTGGCCGGACTTGGCGCTCGCCGGAGTTGTCGTGGGGTTCGCCGGCGACGAGGGAGGCCGGAGAGGTGGCCGGATCGGCGGGGGCAGCGGCCGGAGCGAGGAGGCACGGCGCTCGACGGCCGGGAGGAGGCGCGGCGGCCGCGGTCGACGACGCCGGCAATGGCGCGCGGCTGCTCCGGCAGAGGTGCGGCGGCTCGGGCGCCCGGAGCTGGGGAAGACGGGCGGCGGCGCAGTCGGGCGCCTCGGGCCCGGTCGACGATGGGGAGGACCGTCCTCGGGCGTTCGCGGGCCGCGGCGGGCGACGGCGAAGTGGGGCTCCCACTTGCCACGTGGTGGCGTGCGGTTGGACCGGGCGGAGCGGCGGACGTGTCCGGCGGCCGGCGGACGTGTCCGGCCGCGCGGAGAGGAGCGGGACCAGGGTTTCGGGGAAGAAGACCCGTGAATTTCGGAGGGGGTTCCTTAAATAGGCATAGAGGGAGCTGGGAGAGTCCAAATGAGGTGCGGTTTTCAGCCACGCGATCGTGATCGAACGCTCTAGATGATGGAGAGGGTTTTGGTGGGTTTTGGGCCAAATTGGAGGGGTGTTGGTCTGCAACACACACGAGGCCTTCTCGGTCCCTCGGTTAACCGTTGGAGTATCAAACGAAGTCCAAATGGTATGAAACTTGACATGCGGTCTACCGGTAGTAAACCAAGGCCGCTTGGCAAGTCTCGGTCCAATCCGGAAACGTTTAACCCCCACACATGAAAAGAAGGTAGAAAGGACCACCAGAGGAGATAGGAGCACCGGAATGCAAAACGGACAACGGGGAAAATGCTCGGATGCATGAGATGAACACGTATGCAAATGCAATGCACATGATGACATGATATGAGATGCTTGACAACGACAACAACACACGAAGACAAAAACCCGAACCCGAGGAAATAAAATAACTTAGCGCCAGAAACGGCAAGAGTTGGAATACATATAAGGTAAATTACATCCGGGGTGTTACAACACTCCACCACTACGAAAGGATCTCGTCCCGAGATCTAGGACTGGAAGAACGCCGGGTACTCAGAACGGAGGTGATCCTCACATTCCAGGTGGCTTCACGGTCAGAATGGTGTGACCACTTGACTTTGAGGAATTTGATTGACTTATTGCAAGTCTTGCGTTCAGTCTCTTCGAGAATAGCAATGGGGTGCTCACGATAAGAGAGATCTTCTTAGAGATCAATGTCTTCGAAGTTGATGGTGCGGTCAGAAGTCTTGAAGCACTTGCGGAGCTGAGAGACATGGAACACATCGTGCACATTTGCAAAGTTTGAAGGAAGCTCGAGTTGATAGGCGAGATCGCCTCTCTTGCTGACGATCATGAAAGGACCCACGTATCTAGGGGCAAGCTTCCCTTTGATACCGAAGCGACGAGTACCTTTCATTAGAGAGACGCGGAGGTAAACATGGTCTCCGATCTTGAAAGTCAAATCATGATGCTTACTATCATAGTAGCTCTTCTGGCGTAATTGCACTGCTTTGAGGTTATCTCGAATGACTTTGCACATTTCCTCTGCCTCTATGATCAAGTCATTTCCAATAAGTTGACGTTCACCGGTTTCTGACCAGTTAAGAGGAGTACGGCACTTCCTGCCATACAGAATTTTGAATGGGGCCTTGCCCGAACTTGCTTGAAAACTGTTGTTGTAGGAGAATTCGGCATATGGAAGACAATCTTCCCACTTCATACCGAAGGAGATAATGCAAGCCGTGAGCTTATCTTCAAGAATCTGATTGACACGCTCGACTTGACCGCTAGTTTGAGGATGGAAAGTTGTGCTGAAGCGGATGTTGGTGCCCATAGCCTTCTGAAAAGAATCCCAAAACTTGGAGGTAAAGATGCTGCCACGGTCTGAAGAGATCACCTGTGGAATACCGTGCACCGAGACAATCCGAGAGGTATAGAGCTCTGCCAATTGAGCTGCAGTGATAGACTCTTTAATAGGCAGAAAGTGAGCCACTTTAGTGAGTTTGCCGATGACAACGAATATAGCATCATTGCCATGCTTGGACTTTGGAAACCCAGTCACGAAGTCCATCTCAATGTGGTCAAACTTCCATTCTGGAATGGCAAGAGGTTGGAGGAGACCAGCTGGCCTTTGGTGTTCTGCCTTCACTCTTCTGCAGACATCACATTCATTCACGAACATAGCAATCTCGTGCTGCATTCGAGTCCACCAATAAGCCTGCTTGAGGTCCTGATACATCTTCGTACTCCCAGGGTGGATGAAGAGGAGTGAATTGTGAGCCTCGTTCATGATAACTTTACGAAGGTCACCTTTGGGCACAACAATATGATCCTCGAAGAAGAGAGTATCCTTGTCATATGGGCGGTAGCACTTGTACTTGGGTTGACTCTTGGCAATCCGAATCTTCACCTTCTTCACCATAGCATCAAGAAGTTGAGCCTCGCGAATCTGCTCTTCCAAGGTAGGAGAGACTTGAAGGTTGGCGAGGAAACCTTGAGGAACAACTTGCAGATTGAGTTTGCGGAAAGCTTCACAAAGCTCAGGTTGGTAAGGCTTGAGAATCAGACTGTTGCAGTAAGCCTTCCTACTCAAAGCGTCAGCAATCACATTGGCCTTGCCTGGAGTACACTCGACTCGGATTATACTCTTGAATCATTTCTACCCAATGAGTCTGCCTGAGGTTGAGATTAGGCTGAGTGAAGATGTACTTGAGACTCTTGTGGTTAGTGAAAATGTCCACTTTTCTTCCCAATAAGAGATGTCTCCAAGTCACAAGAGCATGCACAACTGCCGCCAACTCAAGGTCATGAGTGGGTTAGTTCTTCTCATTGGGCTTCAACTGGCGAGAGGTATAAGACACAACTTTCTTCTCTTGCATCAACACTGCACCAAGACCTCTGAGAGAGGCATCGTAGAAGACCTCGAACGGTTTGGATTCATTGGGAGGAGTCAGAGTTGGAGCAGTGTCCAATTTCTCTTTCAAAGTGTTGAAAGCGATGTCACATTCCGGAGACCAAACATACTTGACGTGCTTCTGGAGAAGGTTTGAAAGAGGCTTTGCGATCTTTGAAAAGTTCTCAACGAACCTTCGACAGTAGCTTGCGAGACCGAGGAAGCTACGGAGTTGCTTCACGTTCTGAGGTGGTTCCCAATTCACAATTGCAGACACCTTCTCAGGATTCACCGCTATGCCCTTGGCAGAGATGATATGCCCAAGATAGAGAACCTCATCGAGCCAAAACTCGCACTTTGAGAATTTGGCGTAGAACTGATGTTCCCTGAGCTATCGAGCACCAAACGCAAGTGCTTGGCATGATCTTCCTTGTTCTTCAAAAAGACCAGAATGTCGTCGAGATAGACCAAAACAAAGTCATTTGTGTAGGCGTTGAAGATGAAGTTCATCATGCGAGAGAAAGTCGGAGGAGCGTTGACGAGGCCAAAAGACATGACAGTGTATTCATATGAGCCATAGCTTGTTCCGAAAGCCGTCTTGGGAATATCTTGCTCACGGATTCGAATCTGGTGATAACCCATACGGAGATCAAGCTTGGAGAATACTTGGGCACCTTTGAGTTGTTCGAACAGCTTGTTGATGTTGGGAAGTGGGTACTTGTTCTTGATAGTCTTCTTGTTCAATGGACGGTAGTCAACACAAAGTCGGTCCGTTCCATCCTTCTTCTTCACAAAAAGAACTCCACAACCCCACGGAGAAGAACTAGGTCGGATGAGACCCATTCGCTCTTGAATATCGAGTTGCTTCTTCAGCTCCTTCAACTCTTCAGGTCCGAGCTTGTAAGGACGTTTGCAAACCGGTTCCGTGCCAGGCTCAAGATCGATGACGAATTCAACTGGTCGGTGCGGAGGCATTCCTGGAAGCTCTTCTGGAAAGACGTCTTGATATTCGCAAACGACTGGAATTTGAGAGATAGAATCCAGTTCACCCTTCTCATTGAGAGAAAAGAGGCGGATGGTATTATCCCGAGCGGCAAAGAGAATTACATCCTCAGACGAATGAGTCAATTGAATCTGCCTGGCTGCACAATCAAGCTGAGCCTTGTGCTTAGAAAGCCAGTCCATTCCAAGAATAAGATCAATATCCGAGTTACCAAGGACCATTGGAGAAGCCAGAAACTTAAAATCACACATCATGATAGAAATATCCAGAATCTAGTAGTTTGTGAGCAAACATCTACCCGGAGAGACAACTGCTAACGGTTTATGCAAAACTTGAGAAAATCAACCATGCTTAGATGCAAAAGGTCTCGAGATGAAACAATGTCATGCACCAGTGTCAAAAAGTACTTTTGCAGGAACATCGTTAACAGTAAGGTTACCCATGATGACATCTGACGAGTCCTCTGCCTGAGCTGCATTCACCATGTTGACCTTGGCGTACTTGGGGTTATGCTTGACCATAGCTGTACTTGCCGATCTCACAGGAGGAGGAGGAGGGAGACGCCTCTGGTTGAAGCATTTGTTGGCATAGTGACCCTTCTGTTGGCACTTGTTGCACGTGACCTCTGAAAGCGGACGGTGATACGGAGCACTCGATCTTGGAGCTTGAGATGAAGTCTTGTTCTGAAAGCCAGGGTTGGGTGGGTGGGAAGATCCACTGCCACCTTTGCTCTTCTGCTGAAAAGGCTGACGGAACGGAGGAGGAGGAAGCCAATACTTCTACTGCTTAGCCACTTGAGTAGAGGAAGAAGGAGTAGCATCTCTGACTCGCTTCTTAGAAGCATCACACTTCAGTTGAGCAGCCTCCTGCTTCAATGCCATGTTGTAAAACTCATCGTACCTCCTGGGCTTAAAGAGAACGAGAGCTATCTGGATTTTTCTCTGAGACCACCCCTGAACTGGTATATCATGCTCTTCTCGTCAGGGACGTCCTGCTTAGCAAAGTGGGCGAGCTTCTGAAACATCTTGTTGTAGTCATAGACAGACATAGAGCCTTGCTTCAGGTTGCGGAATTCCTCACGCTTGCTTTCAACCACGCTCTAAGGAATATGATGAGCTTTGAAGTCTTGACGGAATTCATCCTAGGTAATCTCACGGCCTCCTCTAGAATCTTTGTACTGTTGAAACCATTCTGCAGCTTGGTCTTTGAGTTGGAAGGAAGCGAACTTGACAAAGTCCTCAGGCCTGACGTTACTGCACTCGAAATGCTTGCACAAGTCCACGAGCCAATCATCAGCGTCAGTTGCCTCAACACAATTGCTAAAAGTCTTTGGCTGGTTAGCAAGGAACTGGTTGAGTGTAGCAAAGTGATTCTAATTGTTGCCTTGGTTGCCTTGGTTCACTTGGTTGCGCTCTTGAAGAATTTGCATGATCAACTGCGTGTTTGGATTGGTAGCGGCCATCACAGCTTGCCATGCCTTCGGAGGTGGAGGTGGTGGTGGCGGATTAGGATTCGGAGTCGTACGCGTTGGAGGAGCCATCCTGAACAGGTTGACATCCATTAGCACATTGGTAGACAAAAATTGAAGCTGAATCCAACAGGTAGAAATTGCAACATAAAGTCTTCACATCCGAACAAAATGAACGAATGCATTCCAATAGAAATGGTCACATATCCATAAATTGATAAGCCACTTCGAATTTAGATAGAGGAATAAAATCAACAAGGTACGGAGCAAGAACGAATACTCGGTAAGGATCACCCAATCTCAAACCAAATATCCGTGGAAGAAGAACTAGAGCTACAAGAATTCCCACCTATGACACTCCCGAACCTTTCCGGTTATGCAATCAGGTGTTGGGGATACAGGGGAAGCATAATATCTCACCCAAATCTAGCAAATCCTACATCCAGCTGCATCCATCCTTCAACACATAACCGAGAAAAACATCAGAAATTGTCTACCTCAACCTTCGAAAAGCATCCGTTATACAAGTTATGGCAATACTCCCGAACTCCCGCCCCAGTACTGGGTGGCATCGAGGTTATCTCACCAACAACTGCATAAAAGAGATTTTCGATGTCGGCGAACTAAACTCAGGTATTCCAGAACTGCAACGATAAAATTGTGACGAAAACACCTCGGAACTCAACTCCCCGGGACACTGCCACAACCCCTAAATAACAGGAGGCACCAAGAACAATGTTCTCGTCACAAATCGATCAGAACGATTCCAAGATACCCGCGTGATCCTAAATTTTTTTTGTGAAATTTGAGAAGAGAAGAGTCAAAACTCTACATCAGGATGCCTTACCAGAGCGATGAGGGGACTGGGGAGTAAAAAGAATTCCTAAACTCTCCGATATATAATTCCTAAATGACTCAAAACATTTTCTAGACTCAACTCGTCCGCTAATTCGATCAAGCAGTGGGGGCTCCTAAGGTCGGGGAAGGCTCTGATTACCAACTTGCAACGCCCTCGAGGCGGCTATATCTCCTACGTGTCGAAGCACGACGTAGAGGCATAACCGCATTGAAAGCAATGTCGCAAGTAAGGTAATCTTCACAACAACCCATGTAAATAGATAATAAGGGGAAAGGTACATAGTTGTCTTACACTCGCCACATCACACAAAGTACATAAATAGCATTACATCATCCAATACACTCATGGTCCGACTACGGTACCAAAATAAAAGATCAACCCCAACATGCGACATGGTCTTGATCGCCCCAACTGGGCACCACTACTGATCATCAGGGAAAGACACATAGTAACGGCGTGAGTCTTCGTCGAACTCCCACTTGAGCTCAAGTGCATCATCTGGAACGGAGTCATCGGGCCCTGCATCTGGTTTGGAAGTAATCTGTGAGCCACGGGGACTCAGCAATCTCGCACCCTCGCGATCAAGACTATTTAAGCTTATAGGAAAGGCAAGGTAATATGTGGAGCTGCAGCAAGCGACTAGCATATTTGGTGGCTAACCTGTTCGCAAATGAGAGTGAGAAGAGAAGGCAAAGCACAAACGAAGAACTATGCAACAACCTACGCAAACATTACTCCAACACCGTGTTCACTTCCCGGACTCCACCGAGAAGAGACCATCACGGTAACGCACACAGTTGATTCATTTTAATTAGTTAAGGTTCAAGTTATCTACAACCGGACATTAACAAATTCCCATCTGCCCATAACCGCGGGCACGGCTTTCGAAAGTTCAAATCCCTGCAAGGGAGTCCCAACTTAGCCCATGACAAGCTCTCATGGTCAACAAAGGATATACCTTCTCCCGAGACATTCCGGTCAGACTCGGCATCCCGGTTCTACAAGACAACTTCGACACGTTAAAACAAATCTAGCAACACCGCCCGAATGTGCCGACAAATCCCGATAGGAGCTGCACATATCTCGTTCTCAGGGTACACTCAGATTGTCTAAACTTCCGGTAGGCCAGCCCAGAGTTGCCCCTGGTGGCCACCAGCGGCTGACGAGGTGGACCAACACTCAGAGGAGCACTGGCCCGAGGGGGTTTAAATAAGGTGACCCTTGGGCTCCGGAAACCCAAGGGAAAAAAAAACTAGGTTGCAAATGGTAAAACCAAGGTTGGGCATTGCTGGAGGAGTTTTATTCAAGGCGAACTGTCAAGGGGTTCCCATTATTACCCAACCGCGTAAGGAACGCAATCCGGGAACATAACACCGATATGATGGAAACTAGGGCGGCAAGAGTGGAACAAAACACTAGGCAAAAGGCTGAGCCTTCCACCCTTTACCAAGTATATAGATGCATTAAGATAACAAGATAATATAGTGATATCCCAACAATAAAACAATGTTACAACAAGGAACGATCTTCAATCTTCACCTGCAACTAGCAACGCTATAAGAGGGGCTGAGCAAAGCGGTAACATAGTCAATCAATTGTTTGTTAGGACATGGTGGGTTAGAGGTTTGACATGGCAATTTGGGAGGCATGATAAGCAAGTGGTAGGCATCGTAGCATAGGCATAGCAAAAGAGCGAGCATCTAGCAAAGCAAATATAGAAGTGATTTCGAGGGTATGATCATCTTGCCTGCAAAGTTGTCAGAGTTGACTAGATCCTCGAAAGCAAACTCAACGGGCTCCTCATTAGCGAACTCATTTCCCGGCACTACCTAGAAAAGACAAACCATGCAAAAGGAACACAATCAACCACGTGCAAAGCTCAAACAACATGATGCAAACATGGTATGCTATGCGGGATGCGATATGTGATGCATACGCAAGATTTGACAAGGAATGATTGAACCTGGCCTCAACCTAGAAATCCAAGTGTGCCACTGGAAAGGTGAGGTGATTTCGGCTGAAATCGATATAAAGATCACCGGAATCGGATGCACGGTTTGGAAATGGTAAGCAAAACAAATATGGCACCGGTCTGCGATAAACAGCAAGTAGCCATCTAAATGCAACAAGATAATTATGCTACATCACTCAAACATGACAACAAAATACATGGCAAGGATCCACTCATAATGCTTGACAAAAGATGAACATTGATCTACGGCCAATTCAACCATTAACAGGTTCAAACAAGCATGACAAAAGTGCAATTGGCAAACAGGTTTCAGACTTGGTGAAATTAACACAAGCCTGGAATTTCAGATTAGGTAGCCCACTTTTGAGCATGAAAACTATATTCAACAGTAACTTAACATGGCAAAGCAAGGGATGGAATGGAGATACTCAAAGAGCTTAACAAAAGTCCCTTAGTGACCTTGAGCCAAAAGGGATCAGAAAATACAATTGCAAGCTTGTGAACATGGCAAAAACATAATCAGGTTATAGACTTAGTGAAAAAACTGGAACATGCAAATCTATTAATGAGTAGGCATGTTTACGAGCTCGATACACTCACTACAGAGAAATGCATGACAATCTAAGCATACACCCATCAAGAATACACATTTTATAAGCTATACATGGCAGGAACAACAACATATCATGCACGGATCAACAACAACACCCTCGGAAAAATCGCTAACAAGTAGACAATCTGCCAGGAATTACGATATAGCAAAAGTAGAGCTCGATTGACTCACGCTAGGTTGCTCCATAAATGCAAACAAAGACATTGATGGATAGAGCACCACAATGTTAACAAATCATCCTTACTGATCATCCTCAAAAGAGGCACGGGTCACTAGAAAACAACATGAACATATGGCATATTGGAAAAAACAGATCAAGGACTTAGTGAAATTTTTAAGTCCCTGAAATCAGCATTAACGAATGCACCACTTTGCAAGCTTATGCTAGTCACCACACATGTCACAAAAATACATGGATAGCACCTCTGTAAAGATGACAAAGCATTTAATGAAACACATGTAGAACTCAGGAGCATATCATGCACATATTAATCATGGCAAAAATGACAAATAGCTATTTGGTGCAGCAGATCTGACAATTAACTCAAATAGCTCTATTCCAACAGCATTTCGGGCATCAAGATGAGCTCAAATGAAAATGATGCAATGGGATGAAATGATGTGCTCTTTGAGTCGAACATTTTGATATGCTACACGCGCAAATCGGAGCTACGGATGCAAAGTTACGATGTGATGAAGATGCCTAAATAATTAGGGTTTCAGGGACAAAGTCAACCCCAGATCTAGATCTGA
Organism: Triticum dicoccoides; assembly: GCF_002162155.2. Lineage (NCBI taxonomy): Eukaryota > Viridiplantae > Streptophyta > Magnoliopsida > Poales > Poaceae > Triticum > Triticum dicoccoides. The sequence continues at coordinate 462,033,909 of NC_041392.1, read as the reverse complement.
GATTACAGTAGCAATGCGCAGACTTCGAGGTTCGCCGGACTTGCCGGGGACGTCGCCGGACTTGGCGCTCGCCGAAGTTGTCGTGGGGTTCGCCGGACGACGAGGGAGGCCGGAGAGGTGGCCGGATCGACGGGGGCGGCGGCCGGAGCGAGGAGGCGCAGTGCTCGACGGCCGGGAGGAGGCGCGGCGGCCGCGGCCGACGATGTCGGCGATGGCGCGCGGCGGCTCCGACGGAGGTACGGCGGCTCGGGCGCCCAGAGCTGGGGAAGACGGGCGGCGGCGCGGTCGGGCGCCTCGGGCCCGGTCGGCGATGGGGAGGGCCGGCCTCGGGCCTTCGCGGGCCGCGGCGGGCGACGGCGAAGTGGGGCTCCCACTTGCCACATGGCGGCGTGCGGTTGGACTGGGCAGAGCGGCGGACGTGTCCGGCGGCCGACGGACGTGTCCGGCCGCGCGGAGAGGAGCGGGACTAGGGTTTCGGGGAAGAAGACCCATGAATTTCGGAGGGGGTTCTTTAAATAGGCATAGAGGGAGCTAGGAGATTCCAAATGAGGTGCGGTTTTCGGCCACGCGATCGTGATCGAACGCTCTAGATGATGGAGAGGGTTTTGGTGGGTTTTGGGCCAAATTGGAGGGGTGTTGGGCTGCAACACACACGAGGCCTTCTTGGTCCCTCGATTAACCGTTGGAGTATCAAACGAAGTCCAAATGGTACGAAACTTGACAGGCGGTCTACCGGTAGTAAACCAAGGCCGCTTGGTAAGTCTCGGTCCAATCCGGAAATGTTTAACCCCCACACACGAAAAGAAGGTAGAAAGGACCACCGGAGGAGATAGGGGCGCTGGAATGCAAAACAGACAACGGGGAAAATGCTCGGATGCATGAGACGAACACGTCATTGGTGCATGCAATAAAAAATTTCCCTATAAATATGTGTGATCTATTAATGTGGAGAAAATAAGCTTTATACGATCTTGTGATGTGGAAGAAATAAAAGCGACAGACTGCTTAATAAAGGTCCATATCACAAGTGGCAATATAAAGTGACGTTCTTTTGCATTAAGATTTTGTGCATCCAACCATAAAAGCGCATGACAACCTCTGCTTCCCTCTGCGAAGGGCCAATATTTTACTTTTATCCTTCTACCCTTATGCAAGAGTCATGCCTTTCCTTTTTACATTTTATCCTTTGGGAAGCACATTGTGTTGGAAAGATCCTGATATATAGTTTCACGTCACCCTCTCACACAATGAAAAAAATCTGAACAGATCAGAACTTTCCATGCTGGTGCACGATATTTTTAGTAATGTCTTTATGTGGAAGAATCAATCACAATCAACCTCTAAAGATCAAATCTACATTAATTAACCTTGATCCAAATCGCTCAATCACATTAAATAGGAAACACATATTTAAACCAATTTTAATTTGTCAATAAGATCAATTTTCGGTAGTATTTGGTAACTTTTATATATGGAAATGAATAATTCACGATGAGTCTTTTAATTAATTTGTGAAGACCAAATCTTCTCTACGCGCGTCTCGTGATCGATATTACACTCCCTCACACAATTCCTTCATTAAAAAAAGACATGACCCACGCTCGGTCTTATCCCGATCCTCTCACCCACAATCTCTCGTCTCATGCGAGGCTGCGACGCACGAACCGACATCCAATGCCCGATCTTCGCCAACCCTCTCATATCACTCTCGATCCCGTATCTCTCACTTGCCGCTGCCGCCTGTGCTCACCTTCCATCACCCACGCTGATGTGCACAAAAGATGTACGATGGCAGTGTCGGAGCGCCCATCACCGTCGAGGCAAGACTGGCGGTCCGTGCTCCAATATGAAGGTGGCGGCATGGCAACGGCATCAACCAAGCTCCTTCCTTCGCTGGATCATAGATCCTGGGTTCACCGACGGCGACGGGGACATCATCGGCTTCAAAGTCCCATGAAGGCCAAGAAGAGCGACGACAGCTACAACCCGATGTTGCCTTCAGTTGCTGGCCTTCTCCAAGGACCTGCTGCAGCGAGGTGAGCCGGCGGCGCAACGGGCGACGCTCACGCCATCCAGCGCCGTGGTGCAACTACAGGGGCCGGGAATCTTGCGGCCATGAAGCGTTCACCCTGATCGATGCCGCGGGGCGCGTCCATGGCCCTGCTCTCCCTCCTCCTCGCTATCGCTGCTGGCCCCTATTCGCGCATCTCACGCAGAGAGATCTCAGATCACTATGGATACTCGTGGGCTGCCTCTGTCGTCGTCATCTGGATCCGTGACCTTGATGATCGACCACTCACCTTCCTCCTCCGCCCATGTGGCTGCTCCGCCGGTCTCGGAGATGGTAGTTCTGCTTATGCGGCTAAAGCAGCGGCGATCAAGAAGGAGTCCTCGAAGGAGGGGACCCTCGACAACGAGTTCCTCGGTCGCAAGAGCTCCAAAATGTGTCGCATCTTCCACAAGGAGAGGCCCTTCGAAAAGGACTACAACAACAATGAGGCGGGGAATGGCGGCGAGGAGACTAGCACGGTAAGGGTCGCTGCTCTTCCTATACCGTGGCCATGTATACGGCTACAGCACAACCACTGAGCTTTGGTTCAAGAGGTATGACTTGAGGGTCGTTGATGCTTGTTGGTTGATTTGTTGTGGTAGATTTTGAGATTATTAGACGTTTGGGAGTTCCGTTTCTACCATGGCTATGATCATTCTGGAGAATACTATTGAGGGTAGTATAATCAACATGCAAATTGGAGGATCAGTTATGGCATTCATTTATAGGAAATAAAAATCCTAAGACGGCAGTGTGACTCCTCTTTATTTTGTTTCTAATTTACAGAAGTATTTATTTGATCAGAGGTTTTGTATTGTTGTAAGAATCATTATCCATAATAGAAAGCTAAAGCACACTGCTATCATGTGTATATGACTAAACCTTGATGTTACAGAAATATCTTAAAACGTATACATTACATACTACACACAATGGGAAAAGATTATAATTATGAAATTGGCATTATATGTTCTAAGATATTTCTTGATATGGGTGGTGCTTTTAGACAAAATCACAACAAAGTACATGGGGAAATTGAGTGAGAGGCTATTCCTATTGGCATGCCTTCGAAAGTTTGACCGCAAAGAAGACGAGTTGGAGCTTCTCAGCTGCACATTTTGGGAGGAGATACTCATGAATCTAGAGTAGTATCCTTTCAAGACTTACATAGCTAGAGGCATCACTGAGGTGTGTTGATTTCTTTTACAAATCATAGCTTATGTTCCATCGATTCTTGGAGGTGATAACAGATAATTTATGTGCTACACTGCTACTTGTGTGATCCAGAGACTATCAACTGGTTACTTTTTTTGAACGGAATCCAGTTGAACTTAGTTTGAGCTCTCATGTTGATGGTCTACCTTCAACTCATATGTAAGGCAGACTAAAATTATTTCTTAACATGAAGATATAAATGTCCAACTCCGAGTATATTTTTCGTAAAGGTAGGTGTTGTAGCAAGTGTTGTCAGAAGTACTTGAGTCCATTGATATAAAGAAGATTCTTAATTGAGTGAACTCTGAGAAAGTGCATTTGCTTTTGCAGCACTAAATTCACTCCGATTAATTATCCAACACATATAACTTCTTCAGAGAACATCAGGTGGAGAAGCAATAACAACTAATTGCAACTTTTTGTATAATATTGGTGAACTATCGGGTTCATCGTGGCTACATGATAATATTCTAAAGGAATATTTACACAACCAGCTGTGAAGCAATAACAACTACTACATTATATTTTTTGTATCAATTGACATGCATGCACTACCAACTGTCTCACCTAAACCCAGTTCTGACCGAACTATGGATTTGTAAGTAATATTGTTTGGTTGATCTTAATAATTTCATCTCTACCCGCTAATGAGTATGTTCTACCATTCGTGTTCTTATGACATGCAACTTCATCCTTGAGGAGGGCGGTGAGGTGTTGGTCCGACGACGACCACGATGTTGATGCATCTCCTACTGATGATGATCTGTGGTCTTTAAAACCAAACATCAGGTCATTCCTCTCCCTGGACCTGAGACTATCATGGAGGAGGTAGCAAGAGGCTTAATAAACGCAAGAAAATGGAACCAATTCGATGAGCTTAGGACTTAGGAGCAATGTGTCATGGGCAGTGGAGCTTTGCCGTACTATAGAACAAAGAGCAGAGACAAGAAGAGAGGTTGAATATGTGTGCAGTAATATATACTTAGTACAGAAAATATTTCTACTAGAGAATGTATTTTTTTTCAAGAATCACCCTTTGTACTTTTGAATACTGTTTTTTGTCTTGCAAGGTTGTTTTAGACTTAAAGTATTAGATTTCTAAATATTTATACATTTTGTACCCGTTGCAACATGATACGTCTCCGTCGTATCTACCTTTCCAAACACTTTGCCCTTGTTTTTGACTCTAACTTGCATGATTTGAATGGAACTAACCCGGACTGATGCTGTTTTCAGCAGAATTGCCATGGTGTTATTTTTGTGCAAAAATAAAAGTTCTCGGAATGACCTGAAAATTAACGGAGCATTATTTTGGAATATATAATAAATAATGGAAGAAATATCCACATCAGGGGGGCTCCCACCTGTCGACGAGGCTGGGGGGCGCACCCTACCCACCTGGGCGCGCCCCTACCTCGTGGGCCCCCTGCCGCTCCACCGACCTCAACCTGGACTCCATATATTTACTTTCGGGGAGAAAAAACCGAGGGAGAAGGATTCATCGCGTTTTACGATACGAAGACGCCGCCAAGCCCTAAACTCTCTCGGGAGGGCTGATCTGGAGTCCGTTCGAGGCTCCGGAGAGGGGAATCCGTCGCCATCGTCATTATCAACCTTCCTCCATCACCAATTTCAGGATGCACGTATGACTATATTCGGAATACATGCCTACATTACATTGATGAACTGGAGCTAGTTCTGTGTCACCCTAGGTTATGACTGTTACATGATGAACCACATCCGGCATAATTCTCCATCACCGATCCATTGCATACGAGCTTTCCATATATTGTTCTTCGCTTATTTACTTTTCTGTTGCTATTGTTATCATCACTACAAAATACCAAAAATATTACTTTTGCTACTGTTACCTTTTGCTATCGTTACCACTACTATCATATTACTTTGCTACTGAATACTTTGTTGCAGATATTAAGTTATCCAGGTGTGGTTGAATTGACAACTCAACAGCTAGTACTTGAGAATATTCTTTGGCTCCCCTTGTGTCGAATCAATAAATTTGGGTTGAATACTCTACCCTCGAAAACTGTTGTGATCCCCTGTACTTGTGGGTTATCAAGACTATTTTCCGGCGCCGTTGCCGGGGAGCATAGCTCTATTCTTTGAGTCCCTTGGGATTTATATCTGCTTATCATTATGAAGAACTTGAAAGATGCCAAAACAAAATTTATACCTCAACTACGAGGGGAGGTATGGAACTGCCATCTAGCTCTGGACTAGATTCACCTTCTATTTTGAGTAAGCTTGCGACACCTAAACCTGCTTCTGCTGTTAATTCCGATATGTCGCATGTTATTGATGATGCCACTTCTGCTATGCATGATACTTATGATGAAACTACTTCTATGTTTGATACTACTGTGCCACTTGGTGAATTTCTTGATGAACAACTTGCTAGGGCTAGAGAGAATAATATTATTAAAACTGATAATATTGATGAAAGTGATGATGAAGACTCTCCCCCTAGATATGAATTGCCTGTTGTGCCTGAGGGCTATGTTATGGATGAAGAAACTGCTAGAGATTTTCTTGCTTGCAATGATAGGAGTGATCTTAAGAAATTATTAACTAAGCTGAAACAAAAATACTTTGAATGCTAGAATGAAATACGATCCTGCTTATGCTACTTCACATATCTTTGTTACTGATAAGGATTATGATTTCTCTGTTGATCCTGAGATAATTACTTTAGTTGAATCTGATCCTTTCTATGGCTATGAATCTGAAACTCTTGTGGCATATCTTACTAAATTAAATGATATACCTACCCTGTTCACTAATGATGAGAAAACTCGCTACTATTATATTCTTAAGATATTTCCGTTCTCATTAAAGGGTGATGATAAGATATGGTTTAATTCTCTTGATCCTGGTTGTGTGCGTAGTCCCCAGGAAATGATTTATTACTTCTCTGCTAAATATTTCCCTGCTCATAAGAAACAAGCTGCTTTAAGGGAAATATATAATCTTGTGCAAATTGAAGAAGAGAGTCTCCCACAAGCTTGGGGGAGGCTTCTCCAATTACTTAATGCTTTGCCTGATCATCCTCTTAAGAAAAATGAAATACTTGATATCTTTTGTAATGGACTAACAAATTCTTCCAGAGACCACCTGGATAGTTGTGTTGGTTGTGTTTTCAGGGAAAGAACACCAGATGAAGCTGAAATTATATTGAATAATATGATGACTAATGAAAATAATTGGACACTTCCTGATCCAATTCATGATCCAATTCCTGAACCAACTCCTAGGCCAACTCCGAAGAAAAGGGGTATTCTATTTCTCAGTCCTGAAGATATGCAAGAGGCAAAGAAATCTATTAAGGAAAAAGGTATAAAAGCTGAGATGTTAAGAATTTACCTCCTATTGAAGAAATACATGGTCTTAATTTACCGCCTGTTGAAGAAATACGTGGTCTTAATCCATCACCTATTGAAGAAATACATGGTCTTAATTTACCGCCTGTTGAAGAAATACATGGTCTTAATTTACCGCCTGTTGAAGAAATACATGGTCTTATTAACGCGACACATGTAGTAAAGGTAAATTCTCTCTATAGATATGATAAAGCTGAAATCTCATTTACTAAGTTTGCTAGCCCATGCTTGGATGAGTTTCATGACTTTATGGTTAAGTAAGAAAACTTCAATGCTTATTTTGGTAGAGAATTAAAATGCAATGCTGATATGCTTGAACACTTGGGTGATTATATGGCTAATGTTAAAGGTGAATTTAAACTAATTAGTAAACATGCTTCTATGGTTACCACTCAAGTAGAACAAGTACTTAAAGCTCAGAATGATTTGCTCAATGATTTAAATAGTAAGAAAAATGATAACGATGTTAGAGTTATGACTAGAGGTGGTAAAATGACTCAGGAACCTTTGTATCATGAGGGCCATCCTAAGAGAACTGAGCAAGATTCTCATAGAAATATTATTGATGCACCTAGTCCTTCTAAGAGGAAGAAAAAGAAAAATGATAGGACTTTGCATGCCTCTAGTGAACCTGTTGTAGACACACCTGAGAATCCCAATGATATTTCCATTTCTGATGCTGAAACACAATCTAGTAATGAACATGAACCTAGTGATAATGTTAATAATGATGTTCATGTTGATGCTCAACCTAGTAATGATAACGATGTAGAGATTGAACCTGCTGTTGATCTTGATAACCCACGATCAAAGAATCAATGTTATGATAAGAGAGACTTTGTTGCTAGGAAGCATGGTAAAGAAAGAGAACCATGGGTTCAGAAACCCATGCCTTTTCCTCCCAAACCATCCAAGAAAAAGGATGATGAGGATTTTGAGCGCTTTGCTGAAATGATTAGACCTATCTTCTTGCGTATGCATTTGACTGATATGCTCAAAAGGAATCCTTATGCTAAGTATATGAAAGAAATTGTTACAAATAAAAGAAAGATACCGGAAGCTGAAATTTCCACCATGCTTGCTAATTATACTCTTAAAGGTGTAATACCTAAGAAATTAGGAGATCCCGGAGTACCAACTATACCATGATCCATTAAAAGAAACTACTGAAGTTGAATAAGTTAAAACTGCTTTATGTGATCTTGGAGCCGATGTTAGTGTTATGCCTCTCTCTTTATATCATAGACTTGAGTTGAATAAGTTGACACCTACTGAAATATCTTTGCAAATGGCTGATAAATCAACTGCTATACCTGTCGGTATTTTTGAGGATGTGCCTGTTGTGGTTGCAAACGTTACCATTTTAACGGACTTTGTTATTCTTAATATTCCCGAGGACGATAGTATGTCTATTATTCTTGGAAGACACTTTTTGAATACTGCAGGGGCTGTTATTGACTGCACCAAAGGCAATGTCACTTTTCATGTTAATGGCAATGAGCATACGGTACATTTTACGGGGAAATAACCTCAAGTTCATAGTATAAACTCTATTGGAAAAATTCCATCGATTATTTTTGGAGGTTTTGAATTTCCTCTTCCTACTGTCAAGAAGAAATATGATATTCTTATTGTTGGGGATGTGCATATGCCCATTGAGGTAACCTAGTGTTATTCGAAAGTTCTCCGGTTCCATGTTATTCGGAATGAGTTTGTTAACAAGACCTAATCAACCTTGTCAGTGGATTCCTTTTGATGAGCATGAGATGGATGAATTTAGAAAACACAACTCTCTATACCCTCTTTTTACTTTTTGTTATTTATATTAAATAAAGCAAAAATAGTAATTTCTATCTGTTTTCTGAACTATCAATTCAATAAAAAATACCCCGAAAATAAAAGTTCTCCAAATGCCCTGAAAATTAAATATGATTTTTTCTAGAATATTTGAGAATATCTGACATTGAGAACACAGCAGGGGGAGCAAGCACCTGGCCACGAGGGTGGAGGGGGCGCCCTACCCCCCTGGGCGCGCACCCTGCCTCGTGGGCCCATGCTGGCTCCCCTCCACTTATTCCAGCTACCACACACTCCTTCTTCCTCCCACAAAAATCACTAACCAGCTCAAACCAGAGTCCAAGCTCATTTTGCTGCCATTTTCGATCTCCTTGCTCAAAGCACGTCTCACAAAACTGCTTTGGGGGATTGTTCCTTGGTATGTGACTCCTCCAATGGTCCAATTAGTTTTGTTCTAGTCCTCTATTCATTGCATATTTTTGCTTCTTACGTGACCCTGTTCTTGAGCTTGCATGTCAAATTTATGTGGTCAAAAGTAGTTTTGATGCATGATATTGCCTCTAGGCACTTGTAGGAGTAGTTGCTATAGTTTGGTTCACTTCTATTCTGAAGTTACTAAAAATTTCAGAAATTTACAGAAAAAGATGAAGAGATTCTTGAGGGGCTCATCGAGCCGAAGCTTGAAGGATAAGCAAAGTGAGGAGGATAAGAGGACCAAGTATAATCTCCCTCGTACCGTGGAAGTTCGGCCGTGTGAATGGCCTTGTGATAATTTCTTGTGAGCAGCCATGATTTATGATGATTTCTATGAATTGGCTGAGAATGCGGGCCTCAACGGCTTCCTCCATGACCAACGCGAACAGTATCTCTTACTCAGCAATATCTTTGTGCAAATCTTTCATTTCCATGCTAGGAGCTCATCACCTATGGTTGAATTTTATTTATATGATGAGCATAAGGAGATGTCAGTTCAAGATTTTTGTCGGGTTTGTTTGATCCCTTTCGAGGGCAGTGTAGAGGAACCACATCGTGATGATGTGGATGGGTTTATTGACACCATTACTGTAGGGGAAACGAGGAAGGTTTCTGATGCACGAATTACTAGCATACACTTTCCTCTTCTATGCTACTTTGCTATATTTGCTAGTAGATGTTTAATTGGGCGCAGAAACTATGGAAACCTGAGTGCCCCTATTATTGTTATTTTGTGGTATGCCTTATTTCGTGATGACACATTCAGTATGGGCGCTATTACTGCAAAGCGGTTAAATCTTAACCATACTAAGGGCCCCGTCCTTGGAGGCATCTTCGCCTCGTGCCTCGCTGCACATTTTAACATACCTATTAGGCATTATGAGAAAGAAGAAAAATTGCTGCCTCCTGTTTATTTAGATTATAAGAGTATGGTAGCACATGATTTTATTGTTAAGAATAGGGAAAAGGAGCTTAAGTACAAATTAATATTTGGTAAAAATCATCCTGAGACTATTACCTTGCCTGCTCCTTCCTTGTTTGATTTATCTGCAGGCAAGTACCTTGTTCCGTTGGAGGCAATTCACGCCTACCGGAACCCTACATCAGCTACAGAGCCAGAGCCGGAACCACAATTCGATCCTCCATGACAGTCTGATTATCAGTGGGATCTGGAGGTGATTGCCAACCAGTGGCAATTGAGGCTTCTTCATAGTACGACCCCAACTATTACTTTGGATATCCGCCAGGCCAGCCATAGCCATAGACCAACGTAGTTCAAAAGCCTAAGCTTGGGGGAGTATGTATTTCTCACCGACATTACATTTATATTCACACACTCATGCTAAGTTGTCGGTGCTCATACTTTTTCATTGTATCATCCATGCTAGTTTATTTTCCCTTTTTATGATTTCTTCTTGTGTGGTTAATAAACCTTAAGAAAAACAAAAAAATTAGTTGTAGCTTTCAATTAGTTTACTTTCCATGCTTGTAGTAGTAATTAAAAAGAAAACCCAACAAGATTTATCGTTCTTCTTTTGCTTGTTGGGATCTTTCCCATGTAAATAGTTTTATTTCTTTTCTTTTCTTTGGGGGTCGATAGGAGAAGACCATAATGAAAATGTTAAAGTGGCTCTTATGCATTATTGTTGATCTGAAAAAGAGCCCATATTACCTTGTCTTCTCTCTTGAATTGAAAGCTTGCAGATTCCAGCTTAGTCCAATGCACGTGCACCATTATTATTATCCACATTATTCGATCATGCAAGTGAAAGGCAATAATGATGATTATATGATGAACTTATTGAGATGAGAAAAGATGGTATGAACTCGACCTCTCTTGTTTTTGTAAATATGATTAGTTCATCGTTCCTGATTCAGCCTATTAGGAATAAACATGTTTGCAATGACAATTAGAGATTATAGTTGCTTATTCCATGCTTAATTAGCTAGGAGTTTATAATGGTTTACCTTGCGTGCCAACATGCTATTAAAATAGTTGTGATGTGGTATGATAGGGTGGTATCCTCTTTTGAACGATTCGAGTGGCTTGACTTGGCACATGTTCATGCATGTAGTTGAAACAAAATCAACATAGCCTCTAAGATATTTATGTTCATGGTGCATTATATCCTACTCATGCTTGCATTCGGTGTTGATTAATTTTAATGCATGTTCTTGACTGTTGTCGCTCTCTAGCTGGTCGCTTCCCAGTCTTTCGCTAGCCTTCACCAGTTGTGACACCCCGAGACTGATGCGCCAGGTGTCTTTCAGTTATTCGCTGTTTGTTGCCATGTCTTTCGCTTGCATGTTGCATCTTGCCATGTCATCATGTGCATTGCATCATCATGTTTTCAAAACTTGCTTTCGTACGGGTCTCCTAGTTCTCTCTGTTGTCTGTTCTGAGCCCAGACACACTTGCACATGCCCATGGCACGTCCGAAATATTATTTTATAAGTGGCCCGAAAATGTTCTTGGAATGGGTTGAAAGTTGGCATGCGGTGTTGTTATAGTGTAGGTAGACTGCCTGTCATGTTTTGTCGCATTCGGAGCTCATTTGGTAGCCCAACCGTTAAACATATAGCGACATTATAGCCGGTCATACGTCGAACGTTTTGGTCTCTGGAAATTGCTGTCGGGCCTCTGTTCTTCCGTCTCTTCTCAGCCCAACCCCCTCTACACAGCCCACTAGGTCGAACCTAACCCCCCTCCGCTCCGGACCGTCCGATGGCGATCGAACGACTCCGAAACAAAGAAAAACCCCTAACCCTAGCCCCCATTCTATATATAGACGCTTCCCCTGCCATTTTTGGCCTCCTACCTACCCCCTCCTCAATTTCCGCAACGCCAGCCACCTTCCTGCCATTTTGGCCTCCTACCTACCCCCTCCTCAATTTCCGCACCGCCAGCCACCTCCTACCAACAGCCGCCGCCCCCTCCTCGGAATCCGTGCCCGGCCAGCCCTCCGCCGCCATGTGGCACGCCACCACTTGCCGCGCCGCCGCAGCTGACACCCCGCAGCCAACCAGGGCCGGCCACCTGTCCCCTTCCTTCCTCCAGCCACCGCGGCCTGCAGAGCTCGCGCCAAGCCCGCCCGGGCCCCGATCTGGGCTCCGAAGCCCGAACCACGCCGCCCCTGCGCCCCGAGCTCCAGATCGGGAGAGGAGCTCCCGATCCGGATCCTCGTCACCTACATCGTGACCCTGCCGGCTCAGCCTAGCCGGAGTTCCGACCTCGACATAGATGAGTGGCCTCCGCCCTGTTCCTCTCCTCCTCCCTCTGGTTCTCCCTCTTCTTCCCCTCTCATGATCCTTTTATCTCTCCCAAGAAGCCCTGCCGCTGCATGGGGTCGCCACCGTCATCCTATAGGCCCGCCGACACCCATGCCACATCGTCGGTGCTCGTTCCTGCCGTCCCCGTGCTAGATCCATTGAGCCGCCGCCTGGATTTGCCGCCCCCGCATCCATCCCTGTCGTCTGCCGGACCGCCCCGCCGCCGAAGCGCCACCCCGCCACCGGTCGTTGTCGCTCCTACCTGCTCGCGCGAGTGCATGCGAGCGCACACATGTCTCCCGCGTGTGGGCCGAGGCCCACCGCTCGCGTTGACCGCGCATCAGGCCCAGCGCCAGGCCTCCTCTAATTCCGACCGGGCCTCGAGCCATGGTGAGCAGCACCCGAGCCCCCTCCACTGTTGGGCCGACCAGTTTTGGCCCGTTTCATGTTTTTTTTCTTTCTCTAGAACGATTTTCCTTTTATTCCAGAGAACGCAGTTTTACAGAAAAGTCATCCTTGTTCATGCAATTAATAAATCACGAACCGTGCATCATATTAAAACAAACTAGATCATTGATGGCGCGCGTTTCTGCGCCCGTCTATTTTGGCACTGTAATTTTAGGAACTGATACAAATATATAGACCCAAATACTCTTTTTGCTAAATTAAGTTAACATGGCAATTCATTTCATGGCCTAGCTTTATGATGCAAAATTTCAAAAACCGTAATGGTATATAGAGAACTTCCCCTTGAACTGCAGATAGAACCACTAAATCTAAGAAAAATAATTCACTTACGAATATGATTATTTACTCCACTAACAAACATGACTGCGGTACGTGTGAGAAATTTGCAATGGGGCAGAAATCAAATGCCCTACCTCAGACAAAAAAATTCTCAAGCCCTAGACCATATATTGGCAGCTTTGTCTCACACATGAGCTTATTTTCCGCAACTACATGATATAGAGGAAATCACTTTCTTTAGTGGAAATTCCCTACGTTCAGACTAAAGTGTGTTTGCATGCATGTATATGTACTTGTAATGATAAAGGCCAGTATCTTTCCGTATGCTAATGGTGGAGTGAACTTGGCTACTTAGGCTAAGAATTTCAGCTAAATGGTTATGGTGAGTATGGAGTAAATAAAACATATATATGTGCATAAACGATATACTTCCGTTAATAGATCTATGTTCTTGGCATATCAATTATACTCCAAAACTGAACCTATTACCTCTGGTAAAAATCCAAGTGTGAACATACATAATATTTCTCTTGGTGGGTGCTTTCTCGGCATCTCAAATGTGGTAAATAATTCATGATGTCCAAGGTGCGCATCCTGATGATCAACAAGGCCTTGGAAAATCCTGAGTTGAACCCTGAAATCACCCATGTAGGCCTTCCACATATTTTCGGATTAGTATTGTATTGGAGCAACATTTATAACAGAACAAAGTTATAATCTGAAGTAGTTGAACTTTAATATTCAATTGTGGCCATAATATATACTCACCTGTTGGTAGAACATATTGATTTATAGTACTATGAAATTTAAATACTCCTGGGCCTTCTTGTTGACAATATTAAAATATCTAAACTGGTATGCTTAAAAAGTAAATATAACAAATGGGAGACTTGACTGAACTTTCCGACAAACCAAAATAACATTGTTTCCTTTGCAAATAACTGCTGGAGAAATGAAAATGTAACACATCTGTTCTAGATGTCCTTGAACAAGCCGACAAATGAGATGAATTAGCGACATGTAGAAACTGATTTTATAAAAAAAATCAAGCAATATTAGAAACATTCAATTGGCGGTCAAAAAATAAATTGTATCTTCTCTGATAAATAAGTTATGATGTGCAACATGCACCATAATAATGATCAGATGAAGAAAGCTAATAATTCAAGAAAATGAATAAGTAAAAGAACTTAACTTGAATGTGAGGGCCTGCAACAGAGTGGATTGATGAGAATCTTGTGCGGAGGAGCAAGTTGCTTATATGTTAGCATGAAGGAAGTTAGTTTGTAACACAAAGATAAATTAAATCAGTTGACGAAAAATAGAGAGCTAACCACACATAATTTTTTAAAAATAAACAAATATACACACTGGAATTCAGAGCCTTCACCATACTCTGTCAGATTTATTGGAAAAGATGAATCAATTTGATCTATTGATAATAGTATTACCATTCTATAATGTCTGAGAAGAATATAAGCATAATAATTTTGTTGTAAACAACACACGTTGGTCACCTTGTGCTCAAAATGCCTATCAACTGGGTGACTTTCTGATTGCACTGGAATACTACTTCTTGAAATGTTGAAAGTACAAATCCAAACCAGTAGAGTACCCTGGTTATAAGAGCATCCAAGATAAAGGGAAGGGAGTGGTCTGTACCAGCGGATGCCATGGGGAAGTAGGGACCCTTTTGCATTGCTGAGTCATTTGTGTAGGGGCAAACCTAGGTCGCAGCCAACGATCATTCCTTGAGGCAGGCACCCTACACATCCACGAAGTGGATACCATCCCCCGCTGCATCGAAGTCCTTCCTTGATGCGTCGGTTGCATAGTGAACCCCCTCGTCACCGCCGATCCGAGAGTGGATCCCCTCCCTGGTGAAACTTTTTTTTGCAGGTGCCCTCCCTGTTGAAACTGACCGAAGAATGAGGACAACGGCCACTTGACAACATCGTGGCGGCGCTAAGAATCATGACCGCAGTGCCGAGGCGGCATGATTCATCGGCCGCGAGGAAGGAGTACAAGGGAGGGATCGCTGCTTTTTTTAGGGATGGGAGGGATCGCTGCTGCCCCTTCGATGTCCGTATCGACATATCGTGACTGAAGCCACATCACGTATTTTTCTCCTTCATGTTGTCCTTTCCCAACCGCAAGATGGGCTGCCTGGCCCTATCAACCAGAGGCCACCAATTTTTCCACTGGAATAGCCTCCCTAGGACGACCAGCCCACTGATTACTTCGGGATTAGACATCCATCCGACGGCCAGCAACAACCCAAAACAGACATCTGATGGTCAGAAACCTTGATGGTCTGAGAGGGCAGGGGAGGTGCTCAGTTTTAATGTATCTAAATTATATATGTAAAATGCTTAGAATTTTGTGTAGATTAATTATTTGCAACTTTCATCTATGTTTAAAATGTTTAAAATGTTGTTTGTTTAAATTTGCTCTTATGCCATGCTAAAATGCTTTATGTCATAACTAAATAACTGTAGCTCAGATTTAAATAAACTTTATATGTAAATGGGGTAGAAAAATACATAGGTTAACATGGTGGCATTACTTTGCATGTTAAACAAGTCTAAAATATGCTTTAGGGCAGAACAGTACCAAATCTAGTATATGCTCATGAGGATTTTCTGAAATTGTTGTTTGTTGTTTCCGGCCTCATTTAAACTTGACTAGATAGTTAGTTTAATGTCACGACCGGTTTTCCAATAAAAATATTTATTGAGAAACCAATCTTTTGAGTCCAGTATGAGAGAAACTCTCCTCACTGGTAGACAATTTCTTGATACAATAAGCTAGTAGCATAAAATATATTACAGGGTCGAACAGCGGGTGCTCAACCAAATTATTACAAGCACGCCAATAATTATACATAATGGCGGACATGACACAGTGGTGTGGAGACATACTACTGACTCGAGGATAGGGCGGTGGTGGAAAAACACAGCGGGAAGAGAAATACAAGACTCTAAGTCTATCATCTCATTGAGCGTCGAGGTGAGGCTCGATGAATTTATTTGGTAGCGGAAGCGGATATAAAACAGTGACCAAATCCAGGGTCGCACGAGACTGACTGGGACTCCTCTAAGTGTCGGACTCGCTATCGAACTCTTCATCCAGGAAATCGCCTTCGACAGCATCTGGCCAAATCAACAAGCCAGTGAGTACTTTGAAAGTACTCGCAAGACAGTTCGGACGTAAGATATAACAAATGCATGCATGGATGCGTCATGAATAAATTCACCAATGTTCATTCAAAATTATCATAACAAGGTAAGTAAAAGGGAAACGGCGGTAGTCCGCCTGAAATCCCAACAGAACATAAATAATTTCCGATCGGGTGTCTGAAGCGACGCCTCGAAAGGTGAACAAATAAATATAAAGAAAAAGATGCCACAGTCGGGCGTCTTAGCGACACCACATAAAGGGCTTTAAAAGAAATACCTCAGTCGGACATCGGGACGACGTCACAGAAAGGGCTTGAAAAGAAATGCCACAGTCGGACGTCGGGGCGACATCACAAAAAGGGCTTGAAAAGAAATGCCACAGTCGGACGTCGGGGCGACATCACAGAAAGGGCTTGAAAAGAAATGCCACAGTCGGACGTCGGGGCGACATCATAGAAAGGGCTTGAAAAGAAATGCCACAGTCGGACGTCGGGGCGACATCACAGAAAGGGCTTGAAAAGAAATGCCACAGTCGGACGTCGGGGCGACATCACAGAAAGGGCTTGAAAAGAAATGCCACAGTCGGACGTCGGGGCTACAACACTGCCATCTTACCCATCCTCATGCCAACACATGGCCAATCATATTCACATTCATCCACGTATGGATCATCGAACTCACTTACCTCATTATCACATAAAATAATGTTCATCGATATGCTTCTCAACATGCCATGAAACTAACTAAATGCAAAACATGCCAAGACACTCATCATATCAAAAGTTCAAACATGCTTGCCTGGTTCGGAGTAGTCGAAGCCTAGCTCGGTGAAATTCGCGGCTCCGTCACCTCCTTCGGTATCTACGGTATAAAGAAAATATATGCGCTATGTAAATACCAAGGAGTGCACAGAAAGTATACCAAATATTTTTCAAATAAATCTGATAAAAAACTAGACAAAATTTTAAAGAGAATAGAAGAAGAATCAATCAAAAATACTTTTCTGTTTAAAAGTTAAAAAGGTTTTTGTCCAGGGACTCATCTGTAATGAAACAGAAGTTTTCTAGGGGCTAGTTCATAAAAACAGAAAGCGCTTCGGTAGCGACTACGCCAGCCCAGAGGAAAGACGTATTTGCCCAAAGGCGCTTCCAGAAAACGGTTCGATAGAAAAGGCAGAGAGGCTGACGGTGGGGTCCCACTTGTCAGGTTTAAACATTCAAACGGGGCGGACGAAGCTCGTCGGCGCCCGAGAGCCGCAGTGGTCCCCGGCGGCGAACCACGGCGAGGCAGGGAGATCGGGGAGTACCTCCATGCTCAGGGCGCCATTCCGCGTCGGTTGGTGGTGGTGGTGGTCGCCGGCGAGCACTGTGTCGACGACGGCCCCTGCTCCGGCGGACGGTGGTTCGGACGAGGATGGAGCTCGCCGGAGAGGGCTGCAAGGTTCAAATTGACGAGGGGGTTAGGGTGCTAGGTGTGGAAGAGGGCTACGGACGAGGTTTGGGCGCCGGAGATGGCCTCACCAGAGTGAATCGACCTGGAGGCCGAGGCGGGGCGAGGCGGCCGGAGCTGGGGGAGGAGACCTCCTCGAGGTCCCCCTAGTGGCCTGGCGGGGTGTTGGTGAGGAGTGGTGATGCTGCGTGCATGAGAGTGAGCTCGGGGCCCCTTTATATATGCGGTCCGAGGCGGTTGCCGTGAACGGGGATCACCGGCGAGTGATTACGGTGGCGCAGTGCTCGGTCGGGGTGGTTAGGGGGTCGAGCGTCATCACGGAGGTTCAATGGGTCCGTTTTGGTGCTAAACTGGCCGGGGTTTGGGTGTTAAGGGAGAGCTCGACGGAACGGGGATGGCGCGGGCCCGTCGGCGGCGGAGAGCGCGTCCCGTGCTTGCCGGCCACGGTGGCTGTGCCACGGGCGTGCGCTGGCGTGCATGAGGCCACGCAGAGAGCCAGGGGGCTTTGGGCGGCGCTGAACGGCGTCCTGCCGTGGTGTGTCTCCTGTCGGCCGCCACGGGAGGTCCCGACGCTGTAGAAGACGCCGGCGAGGGCGGGCCAGCGCGCTACCGACGCCAGGAAGGCTCGACGCACGCGTGTGAAGCTTCGGACAAGAGGAAGAGCCGACGAGGAACGTGCCAAGGGCACTGTGGCCGCGTGACTGAAACTGACAGACGAAGACGACACTGAAGACTGAACTTACTGAATTTGCAAAGGAACAGTGTAGCTCAGGTGTTCGACAGAATGCTCCAGGCATGTAGGGATTTTTCCATGAGCTGATTCTTGGTGGAGTGGCTTCTCATTGCTCAAATAGTTTGCCTGAATTTTGGTGGAATTTTTGGGGGAGTGTAGATATGAATTTCATCAAATTTGGCAAATCTGGTCCAAACTTGCAGAGACTGAATTTTGAAAAATTTGAAAAGAGAAGGAGTGGATCAAGATGGTTCTGAGTTGTGGATACAAAGAACTATCCAGGGGAGTTGGTGTGAGGTCAAAACTCAAATGAAAAAGAGTACTTGCTTTGAAAATCACTAAGGCTCCAAATAATTTTCAGAATTGATTTGAGAGGGAAAATAATTAGAATAAAATCCAAAACTTGTTTGGATTAGTTGGGACAGAGAACTTGGGTTGATCACAAGGTGTAGGGGAGGTTTTTGGAGAGGTTTTATCACATGGGCAAGAATGCTAAGTCAAGGATGGTTCCAAGATATGGAAATTCCCAAATTTTCATAGAGTTTTATTTTAAAAGAAAAATAATTTAAACTCCCAAAAATAAATTTTGAGAGGGAACCAACAGAGAAGAAGTTTTCAAAAGATCAACCACCAAAGTTTGAAAAAAATAAAATCCTTGCCAAGGCAAAGGAAGTTTTTTTTTTAACTGGAAGGTTTTTCTGAAAAAGAAAAATTTTAAAACAAGGCCTTTCCTCAAAAACCACAAAATTTTTGATAAAAACCAAATAAAAATTTTAGAGTGTCACAACACCTACCCCCTTAGGAAAAATCTCGTCCCCGAGATTTCAGCTGATCCTTAAATAGGTGTGGATGCTCAGTCCGAAGAAAATCCTCGCTTTCCCAAGTTGCTTCACTGTCGGTGTGATTGCTCCACTGGACTTTGAAAAACTTGATGGTCTTCTGTCGGGTCCTCCTTTCAGATTCCTCTAATATTCTTACGGGACGTTCTCGATAAGTGAGGTCTGGCTGCACATCGATGTTTTCATGGGATACTTGTTTCTCTGGGTTGCGTACGTACTTCCTCAATTGCGAGACATGGAACACGTCGTGGACATCGGATAATTCCTCGGGTAAGTCTAGCTGGTAGGCTACAGTGCCTCTTCGTGCCACTATGAAAAATGGTCCAATGAATCTTGGTGCTAACTTCCCTTTTATCCTGAATCGTTGCAATCCTCTCATAGGGGATACTCTCAGGTATACGAACTCACCGGGTTCGAAGCTGACCCTACGATGTTTCTGATCATAATAACTCTTCTGTCGACTTTGAGCGGTCTTAAGTCGGTCTCTGATTAGCTTGACCTTTTCCTCGGCTTCTCTGAGCATGTCTGGTCCAAAGATGCGGCTGTCTTCGGTCTCTGACCAATTTAACGGGGTACGACACCTTCGTCCGTATAAGGCCTCAAATGGTGCCATTTGTAGGCTGGCCTGGTAGCTATTGTTATATGCGAACTCGGCGTATGGCAGGCTTTCTTCCCAACTGGTTCCATATGTGAGGACACATGCTCTCAGCATGTCTTCTAAAATCTGCTTTACGCGTTCTCTTTGTCCATCAGTCTGTGGATGGTATGCGGTACTGAAGGCTAGTTGGGTTCCCAGAGCCTGTTGTAAATGCTCCCAAAATCTTGAGACGAACTGAGTGCCTCTGTCGGATATTATAGTCTTCGAGACACCGTGCAGACAAACTATGCGGGAAAGATAAATCCTGGCAAGCCTCTGAGTGGTGTAGGTTGTCTTCACTGGAATAAAGTGTGCCACTTTGGTCAACCTATCAGTGATGACCCATATGGCATCATTCCCGTGTCGTGACCGAGGTAGTCCGACAATAAAATCCATCCCTATTTCATCCCATTTCCACTCAGGTATTTTGTTTGGTTGCAGTAGTCCGGCTGGTCTCTGATGTTCAGCTTTTATGCGTTGACATGAGTCGCAACATGCAATGAAGGCGGCTATGTCCCTCTTCATACCGTGCCACCAAAATCTTTTCTGAATATCCTTATACATTTTGGTTCCTCCAGGGTGGATCGAATATGGAGTGGTGTGTGCTTCAGCTAAAACTTGCTGTTTAAGGTCTTCTATGTTTGGCACGCATAGCCTTTCTCCGTACCATAATATTCCTTCATTGTCGATGACGAATTCCGAGGCTTTGCCCATACTCAACTTTCTTTTAATTCCTTCAATGCTGGGGTGACCGGGCTGAGCTTCTTTAATTTTCTCCACAAGGTTGGGTTGTATTTCCAAGTTTGATATGGTGCCTTCTGCTACCATTATCAAGTTGAGCTTGGCAAATTCTTGATGGAATTCGGGCCTCAAGCTGTGCAGATAGTTCCCGTCGGAGCTGGGGTTCCGACTCAGGGCATCGGCCACTACATTTGCTTTCCCTGGATGGTAATGGATCCCAACATCATAATCCTTTACCAATTCCAACCAGCGTCGTTGCCGTAAATTTAGTTCTGGCTGCGTGAAAATATATTTGAGACTTTTGTGGTCCGTATATATTTCACATCGATTTCCAAGTAAGAAATGCCTCCATTCCTTGAGTGCATGAATAACTGCTTCCATTTCTAAGTCATGAGTGGGATAATTTTCCTCATGCTTGCGAAGTTGCCTTGAAGCGTAGGCGACAACCTTGCCTTCTTGCATCAACACGCATCCGACACCCTTTCTGGACGCGTCACAATATACTTCAAAATTCTTGTGTATGTCGGGTACAATTAATACCAGTGCTGTTGTTAATTTCCACTTTAGCTCTTGGAAACTTTTCTCGCAGGCTTCTGTCCACTCAAACTTCTTATCTTTCTTGAGCAACTGTGTCATAGGCTTGGCTATGCTGGAAAATCCTTCAATAAATCTGCGGTAATATCCTGCCATTCCCAAGAAACTCCGTATGTCCGTTACGCTGGCTGGTGATTTCCAGTCAAGTACGGCCTTAACTTTCTCTGGGTCCACTGCGATACCGTCTTGAGTCAGCACGTGGCCTAGAAAACCTACTTGTCTTAGCCAAAATTCGCACTTGCTGAACTTGGCATACAATTGGTGTTTTCTTAGCTCTCCTAGCACAATCCTGAGATGTTCTGCGTGCTCTTCTGGTGTCTTGGAGTATACCAGAATATCGTCGATGAATACCACGACGAACTTGTCCATAAACTTCATAAATACTTTGTTCATGAGGTGAACAAAATATGCTGGGGCGTTAGTTAATCCAAATGGCATCACTGTGAACTCGTACAGTCCATATCTGGAGGTGAAGGCCGTTTTGATTGTATCCTGACCTTAAGTCAATTTTTGAGAATACCTTGGCCTGAGCGAGCTGATCAAATAAATCATTTATCCTTGGCATCGGGTATTTGTTTTTGACTGTGACCATGTTAAGTGCTCGATAGTCAATACACAATCTCAGCGTTCCATCCTTCTTTTTGGCAAATAAAATTGGTGACCCCCAAGGTGAGGAGCTGGCTCGAATGTATCCTTTTTCCAGTAATTCCTTTATTTGCTTCTTCAACTCGACCAACTCGGATGGTGCCATTCTGTATGGTTTCTTGTATATGGGAGCGGTTCCTGGCGCTAGCTCAATGCGGAATTCTATTTCTCGGTCTGGTGGCATGCCTGGCAGCTCTTCAGGGAATACATCTGGAAATTCACACACTACTGGAACCTTGTTCAGCTCATAAACGTCCACCTTATTTAATCTCGGTTGCCGGGGTCTTTTTCCTTCCTTGGCTGATACTCTTATTGTCTTCCCTTGGTGGTGTGTGAGAATCACGGTCCTGTTGAAACAGTCGATGAAACCTTTATTGGTGGTTAGCCAATCCATCCCTAGGATGACATCCAGTCCTTTGTTTTCCAATACAATAAGATTTGCGTGAAACTCCAATCCTTCGAACTCAATGACCACATTCTGACAGTAATTCTGAGAAACTTGCTGAATCCCAGGGGACTTGATGATCATGGATTTCTCCAAAGGAAGTATCGAAAACTTATTTTGCAAAGCAAAACTTTTCGAAATGAAAGAGTGAGAAGCTCCAGAATCAAACAAAACCATTGCAGGTATTGTGTTGACAGGAAACGTACCGAGTACGATATCCGGAGCATTTTGTGCCTCCTCTTTGGTTACGTGGTTCAGATGACCCTTCCTGTGGTTATTGTTTGGATTGAAATTGTTTTGCTTGGGTGCTGAATTGTTGCCGCCGTTGTTCGGCTTTGGGGTTGAACTCCTTGGCTTGGGGCACTGTTTGGCATAGTGCCCTTCTTCTCCACAAGCGTAACAAGTAACGCCGGGCTGATAGGTGAATTCCTTGTCCCTTGCATGAGAATTCTTGATTGGGCGTGAGGCATTGGATGAGAATTTGTGTGTCCCACCTTTTTGAAAATCTGTCTTGCTTCGGTGATTGCGAGCGTGATTAGTCTGGTCCCTTTTTCGCTTGCGGATATCTTCCAGACTGTGTCTCTCATTTTCCAGAGTAATGGCTTTGTCCACCAGTGTTTTAAAATCAGGAAAAGTGTGCACGACCAGTTGGCATTTAAGCGCGGGCGCCAGACCGTCAAGGAATTTCTCCATCTTCTTGATTTCCGTCATACGTTCCTCATTGGCGTAGCGGGATAATAGGGTAAATTGACTGTTGTAATCTGACACTGTCATGTTCCTTTGTTTGAGGTCATCGAATTCTCTCTTCTTGATTTTCATAATACTCTTAGGAATATGTGCACCACGGAAACCTTCCTTGAAATCATCCCAGGTTATGTTATTTTCGTTGGGATGCATGTGCAGAAAATTCTCCCACCACGATGCGGCTGCTCCTGTGAGATAGTGTGGAGCATATAGTACTTTCTCGAGATCTGAACATTTTGCAATAATTAATTTCCTCTCCATATCTCGGAGCCAGTCCTCGGCTTCAAGAGGCTTGTTAGTGTGAGAAAATGTCTGAGGACGTGCCTTCTGTAGTTCGGATAACTTGGAATGTTGTTGATACTGTCCATGGTGATTTCCCATGTTGATGACTTGTTTCATCATCTCCCGATGTTGTTGCTGACTCTGCTCATAAAGGCGGCACATTTGTGAAAGTGCCGATTCACTGCCCTGTTGGCTTGACTGTCCCTGGGTGAACTCGTTGTTGGGTTGTGTATCATAATTTTCCTCTGGTGGAGTTGGCATGGAGCGTGTCCAAGGACGAGACATTTTTCACTCTGGGGACATATTTTTTGTAAAACTCATAAGAAAAGCGGAAAGAGTCGCAAAACAAAACCATAAATGCATAAAGCCGTCAGATAGAAATAAATAACTCGGCTTACTTAAGAAAAACAAATCGACTTGCGCACGGAGAAGGACTGCTCATTACATATCTTACACGCGGGCGGTAATTATACAATACATCACTCAGGATATGCGTACATAATCCTGACATGTTATTTAGGCTAGTGCACTCCTCCAGATCCTACATGATGTGCAAACAGGCTACTTCTCACAACCTATGTGCATATCTTACAAAGCGGTACAATACACGACAGCTAAGCGTACTCAGGCGGAGATGTTGACGACCTCCTTTGCCCTGCCGAGGGCGAGGCGTAGCGAGGTTGGGGACTCGACTTCCTCCTTGCTAATGGGCTCCATACGTGTAGTGTTGCGCAGAGCGGACGGAGCGGTTGCCAGGGGCGGAGCAACACGTACAGGAGTGGGCGCGAAGGTTGGTGCAGTGCGCGCTGGAGTGGGCGCAATGACTTGGTTGAATTCTTCGGTAGAAGGCAGGCGACGAGCAGGCGTAAAAGATGCTGATGACGAGACAAAAGTCAGTGGCGGTGCGATTGGTAGGAGCTCCCTCCTGTTGGAGGCACAGCCATGGACTGAGTCCATGCGGGTAGCTACGAAGTCGTCCACCAGGTTGTCGAAGGCTGCCTCCAGGGCCCGGAGATACTCAATGAGCATCTCAAAAGCCTCGTCTCGTTCTCCTCTGGGGCAGGAGTATGCGTAGTGACAGGTGTAAGGCACATGGCACGGAAGATAACGGTAACGACGAGTCCTCATCACGGGAAGGACATCCCTGAGACGAGCTATCGCCTCGCGGGCTGCCATCTGCATAGCATGCCTCTCCGTAGGCATGGCTCTTCCCACGAACCGGAAGCGGCGTAACTCACCACGCCCTCCCTTGAACTGCACTGCGGCCTGGTGCATGGTCAGACTGTCGTTGACTCGGTGCTGGCAGAGTGTGAAGACTGGGCGCACGGATGGCCCCATCGCGACCTGAACGATGAAAGAAAGAAGCTTGACGAACCCATCGGGCACGTTGGCGAAGGTCTGAGACTCGCAGCTGTTGTCGGCCATCTACAAAAGTGGGCAAAAATTCTGCATGGTCAGATCATAATTTTATGCTGACTGACAGAAAATGACTACAATTGCAAAAATATAAATTAGCTCTATCATGCTAATAACTAATTAGCGATCGCACCTAGTGGCTTCCTACAGTCATCCTGGCTCTGGTACCAAGCTTGTCACGACCGGTTTTCCAATAAAAATATTTATTGAGAAACCAATCTTTTGAGTCCAGTATGAGAGAAATTCTCCTCACTGGTAGACAATTTCTTGATACAATAAGCCAGTAGCATAAAATATATTACAGGGTCGAACAGCGGGTGCTCAACCAAATTATTACAAGCACGCCATTAATTATACATAATGGCGGACATGACACAGTGGTGTGGAGACATACTACTGACTCGAGGATAGGGCGGTGGTGGAAAAACACAGCGGGGAGAGAAATACAAGACTCTAAGTCTATCATCTCATCGAGCGTCGAGGTGAGGCTCGATGAATTTATTTGGTAGCGGAAGCGGATATAAAACAGTGACCAAATCCAGGGTCGCACGAGACTGACTGGGACTCCTCTAAGTGTCGGACTCGCTATCGAACTCTTCATCCAGGAAATCGCCTTCGTCAGCATCTGGCCAAATCAACAAGCCAGTGAGTACTTTGAAAGTACTCGCAAGACAGTTCGGACGTAAGATATAACAAATGCATGCATGGATGCGTCATGAATAAATTCACCAATGTTCATTCAAAATTATCATAACAAGGTAAGTAAAAGGGAAACGGCGGTAGTCCACCTGAAATTCCAACAAAACATAAATAATTTCCGATCGGGTGTCTGAAGCGACGCCTCGAAAGGTGAACAAATAAATATAAAGAAAAAGATGCCACAGTCGGGCGTCTTAGCGACACCACATAAAGGGCTTTAAAAGAAATACCTCAGTCGGACGTCGGGGCGACGTCACAGAAAGGGCTTGAAAAGAAATGCCACAGTCGGACGTCGGGCCGACATCACAAAAAGGGCTTGAAAAGAAATGCCACAGTTGGACGTCGGGGCGACATCACAGAAAGGGCTTGAAAAGAAATGCCACAGTCGGACGTCGGGGCGACATCACAGAAAGGGCTTGAAAAGAAATGCCACAGTCGGACGTCGGGGCGACATCACAGAAAGGGCTTGAAAAGAAATGCCACAGTCGGACGTCGGGGCGACATCACAGAAAGGGCTTTTATGGACAGATAAATAATAATCATAATAAACTTTTAATTCATAAGAATAAATGGGTTAGTCCATCCACAGGAATATCATTTCCGGAATTAGCACTCATGCGGAACACCAGAGTCTTTGTCATCAACACTGTCATTGTTAGGACAAGATAATACGAATTTGGACATGGAATAGATGATTTGGAGGGATATATGACTCTGCAGAGTTTGTACAAAATTATTCCCACAGCCAACGGATTTCCGTAGTCACGAAGGACTAGTTCCGTTTACGGTATTTCGGAAGAAAACACAGCTAACCAGTACACACCCATCCTTACCTCTCGATGCTAGGAATCACCCTAGACATCGTCCAAGAAAAACTTTTGAGACGGGGAGATCACAATCTCGAATAGCATGGGATCAAATTTATATACGCGCGCTCTAAGGGGTGCCCCCCTCTCGGTCCCAACCGGAAACACCCATGCCCCCTGACCGGATGACTGGCTTTAATCCAGGGCCATGGAACCATCATCACGGCCTCTCCTTTTGGTGTGTACCAGAAAAGCGGTTTGCAACTTACTAAACCATATTCCTTGCGGAAAACATGTGGTAGTACAGGGAAGAAATGAGAGGAACTGGACCGACACGGTTTGACACTGAAGTCACATAGTCTGGCGTAAGACTGGCATGCTACAACACTGCCATCTTACCCATCCTCATGCCAACACATGGCCAATCATATTCACATTCATCCACGTATGGATCATCGAACTCACTTACCTCATTATCACATAAAATAACGTTCATCGATATGCTTCTCAACATGCCATGAAACTAACTAAATGCAAAACATGCCAAGACACTCATCATATCAAAAGTTCAAACATGCTTGCCTGGTTCGGAGTAGTCGGAGCCTAGCTCGGTGAAAATCGCGGCTCCGTCACCTCCTTCGGTATCTACGGTATAAAGAAAATATATGCGCTATCGTAAATACCAAGGAGTGCACAGAAAGTATACCAAATATTTTTCAAATAAATCTGATAAAAAACTAGACAAAATTTTAAAGAGAACAGAAGAAGAATCAATCAAAAATACTTTTATGTTTAAAAGTTATAAAGGTTTTTGTCCAGGGACTCATCTGTAATGAAACAGAAGTTTTCTAGGGGCTAGTTCATAAAAACAGAAAGCGCTTCGGTAGCGACTACGCCAGCCCAGAGGAAAGACGTATTTGCCCGAAGGCGCTTCCAGAAAACAGTTCGATAGAAAAGGCAGAGAGGCTGACGGTGGGGTCCCACTTGTCAGGTTTAAACATTCAAACGGGGCGGACGAAGCTCGTCGGCGCCCGAGAGCCGCGGTGGTCGCCGGCGGCGATCCACGGCGAGGCAGGGAGATCAGGGAGTACCTCCGTGCTCAGGGCGCCATTCCGCGTCGGTTGGTGGTGGTGGTGGTCGCCGGCGAGCACTGTGTCGACGGCGGCCCCTGCTCCGGCGGACGGTGGTTCGGACGAGGATGGAGCTCGCCGGAGAGGGCTGCAAGGTTCAAATTGACGAGGGGGTTAGGGTGCTAGGTGTGGAAGAGAGCTACGGACGAGGTTTGGGCGCCGGAGATGGCCTCACCAGAGTGAATCGACCTGGAGGCCGAGGCGGGGCGAGGCGGCCGGAGCTGGGGGAGGAGACCTCCTCGAGGTCCCCCTAGTGGCCTGGCGGGGTGTTGGTGAGGAGTGGTGATGCTGCGTGCACGAGAGTGAGCTCGGGGCCCCTTTATATATGCGGTCCGAGGCGGTTGCCGTGAACGGGGATCACCGGCGAGTGATTACGGTGGCGCAGTGCTCGGTCGGGGTGGTTAGGGGGTCGAGCGTCATCACGGAGGTTCAATGGGTCCGTTTTGGTGCTAAACTGGCCGGGGTTTGGGTGTTAAGGGCGAGCTCGACGGAACGGGGATGGCGCGGGCCCGTCGGCGGCGGAGAGCGCGTCCCGTGCTTGTCGGCCACGGTGGCGGTGCCACGGGCGTGCGCTGGTGTGCATGAGGCCACGCGGAGAGCCAGGGGGCTTTGGGCGGCGCTGAACGGCGTTCTGCCGTGGTGTGTCTCCTGTCGGCCGCCACGGGAGGTCCCGACGCTGCAGAAGACGCCGGCGAGGGCGGGCCAGCGCGCTACCGACGCCAGGAAGGCTCCACGCATGCGTGTGAAGCTTCGGACAAGAGGAAGAGGCGGCGAGGAACGTGCCAAGGGCACTGTGGCCGCGTGACTGAAACTGACGGACGAAGACGACACTGAAGACTGAACTTACTGAATTTGCAAAGGAACAGTGTAGCTCAGGTGTTCGACAGAATGCTCCAGGCATGTAGGGATTTTTCCATGAGCTGATTCTTGGTGGAGTGGCTTCTCATTGCTCAAATAGTTTGCCTGAATTTTGGTGGAATTTTTGGGGGAGTGTAGATATGAATTTCATCAAATTTGGCAAATCTGGTCCAAACTTGCAGAGACTGAATTTTGAAAAAATTGAAAAGAGAAGGAGTGGATCAAGATGGTTCTGAGTTGTGGATACAAAGGACTATCCAGGGGAGTTGGTGTGAGGTCAAAACTCAAATGAAAAAGAGTACTTGCTTTGAAAATCACTAAGGCTCCAAATAATTTTCAGAATTGATTTGAGAGGGAAAATAATTATAATAAAATCCAAAACTTGTTTGGATTAGTTGGGACAGAGAACTTGGGTTG
Source organism: Triticum dicoccoides (assembly GCF_002162155.2). Lineage (NCBI taxonomy): Eukaryota > Viridiplantae > Streptophyta > Magnoliopsida > Poales > Poaceae > Triticum > Triticum dicoccoides. The sequence goes on along the minus strand of NC_041392.1, from coordinate 462,005,344 downwards.
ATCACAAGGTGTAGGGGAGGTTTTTGGAGAGGTTTTATCACATGGGCAAGAATGCTAAGTCAAGGATGGTTCCAAGATATGGAAATTCCCAAATTTTCATAGAGTTTTATTTTAAAAGAAAAATAATTTAAACTCCCAAAAATAAATTTTGAGAGGGAACCAACAGAGAAGAAGTTTTCAAAAGATCAACCACCAAAGTTTGAAAAAAATAAAATCCTTGCCAAGGCAAAGGAAGTTTTTTTTAAGTGGAAGGTTTTTCTGAAAAAGAAAATTTTTAAAACAAGGCCTTTCCTCAAAAACCACAAAATTTTTGATAAAAACCAAATAAAAATTTTAGAGTGTCACATTTAATTATGCTTCACCTCTTGCCAAGTTAATCAACATTTAATATTGTTGGATACATAAACGAGATTGAACTAAATAACTTGAATGTCGTGTTCCGTCAATATGCAACTCGTTGCATATTGAGCTCCACTTAATTTGTAGTATTGTTTGTGCACTTTGCCATGCCATGCCATGCCTCATTAAACCGGACATGCATCATACTTGGTTGTGCATCATGCCATGTTTATGTGATGGTTGTTTACTATGTTGCTTGCTTCTTTCCAGGTTGCTTCTCTCGTTAGCTTCGGTTTCATTCCGGAGTTGTGAGGATCCGTTCGACTACGTCCGCTTGTCTTCTTCATGGACCCGTTCTTCTTCCTTGCGGTATTTCAGGGAAGATGACCATACCCTCAAAATCACTTCTATCTTTTCTTGCTAGTTGTTTGCTCTATCGCTATGTCGCGCTACCTACCACTTGTTATATCATGCCTCCCATATTGCCATGTAAATCCTCTAACCCACCTTTGCTAGCAAACCGTTGTTTGGCAAAGTTACCGCTTTTGCTCAGCCCCTCTTATAGCGTTGCTAGTTGCAGGTGAAGCTGAAGTTTCTTCCATGTTGGAACATGGATATGTTGGGATATCACAATATCTCTTATTTAATTAATGCATCTATATACTTGGTAAAGGGTGGAAGGCTTGGCCTTATGCCTGGTTTTTGTTCCACTCTTGCCGCCCTAGTTTCCGTCAAACCGGTGTTATGTTCCTTGATTTTGCGTTCCTTATGCGGTTGGGTGTTATGGGAACCCCTTGATAGTTCGCTTTGAATAAAACTCCTCCAGCAAGGCCCAACCTTGGTTTTACATTTTCCTAACAACCTATAACCTTCCCTTGGGTTTTCGCGAGCCCGAGGGTCATCTTTATTTAAACCCTCCCGGGCCAGTGCTCCTATGAGTGTTGGTCCGAACCGAGCCGCCTGAGGGGCCACCTCGGGGAAACTCGAGGGTTGGTTTTACTCGTAGCCCATCTCATCCGGTGTTGCCCTGAGAACAAGATACGTGCGACTCCTATCAGGATTTGTCGGCACATTGGGTGGCTTTGCTGGTCTTGTTTTACCATTGTCGAAATGTATTGTAACTAGGATTCCGAGACTGATCAGGTCTTCCTGGGAGAAGGAATATCCTTCGTTGACCGTGAGAGCTTGTGATGGGCTAAGTTGGGACACCCCTGCAGGGTTTAAACTTTCGAAAGCCGTGCATGCGGTTATGTGGCAGATGGGAATTTTTTAATATCCGGTTGTAGAGAACTTGACACTTAACTTAATTAAAATGCATCAACCGCGTGTGTAGCCATGATGGTCTCTTCTCGGTGGAGTCCGGGAAGTGAACATGGTTCTTGGGTTATGTTTGAACGTATGTAGTTTCAGGATCACTTCTTGACCACATCTAGTTCACGACCATTGCGTTGCTTCCCTTCTCGCTCTTATTTGCGTAAGTTAGCCACCATATATGCTTAGTGCTTGCTACACCATATTTGCTTCCCTTCTCGCTCCTACACATAAGCTTAAATAGTCTTGATCTCGCGGGTGTGAGATTGCTGAGTCCTCGTGACTCACAGAATCTTCCAAATAGTTGCAGGTGCCGATGATACCAGTGCAGATGATGCAACTTAGCTCAAGTGGGAGCTCGATGAAGATCGTGTTCGTTGTGTTGTTTCATTTCCCGTTCATCAGCAGTGGAGCCCAGTTGGGACGATCGGGGATCTAGCATCTGGGGTTGTCTTCTTTTATTTTGGTTCTGTAGTTGAACCTTGATTGTATTCTGGATGATGTATGTTTAACTTGTATTTATGTGAAGTGGCGATTGTAAGCCAACTCTTTATCCCTTTCTTATTCATTACATGGGATTGTGTGAAGATTACCCCTCTTGCGACACACCTACCATGCGGCTATGCCTCTAAGTCGTGCCCCGACACGTGGGAGATATAGCCGCATTGTGGGTGTTACAAGTTGGTAATTAGAGCCATCCTGGACTTAGGAGCCCCCTGCTTGATCGAATCGCTGACGTTGTTGAGTCTAGAACAAAATGTTTTGTGTCTTAGGATTTGGAGAGTAGTATTCTTTTTACTCCTCAGTCCCTTTGTCGCTCTGGTGAGGCCTCCTGCCGTAGAAGTTTTGACTCTCCTCTCCTCAAATTTCACGAAATTATTTTTTAGGATCATGCGGGTATCTTGGAATCGTTCCGATAGTCTTGTGACGAGAACATTTGTTCTTGGTGCCTCCTGACATTTAGGGGTTGTGGAAGTGTCCCGGGGAGTTGAGCTCCGAGGTGTTGTCGTCACAATTTTGTCGTTGCAGTTTTGGAATACCTGAATTTCGCCGACATCAAAAATCTCTTTTATGCAGTTGTTGGTGAGATAACCTCGACACCCAGTACTGGGGCGGGAGTTCAGGAGTATTGCCATAACTCGTATAACGAATGCTTTTCGAAGGTTGAGGTACACGATTTCCGAAGGTTTCTTGGTTATGTGTTGAAGGATGGATACAGCTGGATGTAGGTATTGTTATTTTGGGTGAGATATTATGCTTCCCCTGTATCCCCAACACCTGATTGCATAACCAGAAAGTTTCGGGAGTTTATAAGTGGGAATTCAAGTATCTCATAGGATATCTTTCAAAGATACATGATACAATACAAGATCTATCATATGTTTGTTCCAGTTTATTCTGCAAGCCAATCCTTTGTTTTGTTTTGGTTTGTGGTATTCGAGTTGCTTCATGTCAAGTGTTGATTCCATACCTTTCCTAAGAGGTGTTCTCATATTCCTATGTGAATACTAATCCTTCTTGATCATCGAGTTTGTCATCTCATTTTCTTCTCAACCGGCGTGTTTCTCTTCAAGTGGATTCAATCATTTCAACATTAGCGAGATCAAATTCTCAGTTCTTTGCAATGGTGTTTGTTTCATCTGTTCCAAGTTGTCTTTATTTTTCCCGCCCTCCCACCCTTTTGTTCAAGGACTTAGATTTCTTAATCAAAGTATCATTTTTATGGATGGGAAGTCTCTCCATTCTTTTTCGTCAACGTTCTTATCCGGTGATTCTCAGGAAGATACTAACGGAGCCTCAAGTTCATCATTATTCTTTCTCTTTCTTCTCCGATGGATTCAATTCAAGCTTTGTCGATCATATCCTTTCCTTGTTTCAAATGTCTTCTCATGCCGGTGCACCTCTTAATCATCCACTTCTCGCTATTCAATTGTTCCTGAGTACCGAAGATATCTCAAAAGATTCACGTTTCCATTCTCGATTCGTTCAAGTTATTTCGAGGTTGTTGTCTCATTCAAGCCATTTAATTCAACCGGCGAATTCTCTCTTTTAAATCGTTCAACGGCGTTTCTCTTGAGTGGGCCCTAACCCACAGGTCTTTTTCCAGGATCTTACCTGACTCTTCTAATTCTTTTTCAGAGTTATTCTTAAATTCTTTTCCAAGTTTGACGTAAGAATGAATTATCATCATTCATATATCTTCCTCCAAGATCGTTCAAATTCTTTCATCGTTGGCTCAACCTCTTCGCTTTTGATTCTCCCGGAGTGTCTAAACAATTCTAAGTGGTGGTTCTCGTCATCATTCTCAACATTTCAAGACCGAAGAAGAGTTTCTCTGCAATCATATCCATTATCTTGAAGATTCTTGGTGCTAGCTTTATGCCATCCTCTCATAATTGTTTTCAATTGTGAGAATTCTTTTCACCCATCCGGTGCAATTCAAGAGTCTTTTTAGTTTGATTCTCCGGAGCCCATCATCTCAGAATTATTCATTCCAGCTTTCAGCTCTCGTTCTCCAAATCCTACCGCCGCATCATTCAAATATTCTCTAATCAAGCATCTTCGTTCTTTTGCTAATTCTTCCCGGTGTTTCGCTATCTTTTCTTTGATTGTTTTTAATTCTTACGGTGGTTCATTCAAGAGTTCTCTTCCTTGTTTATCATATCAATTCATTTGTTCTTTCAAATCCTACCGGTGGTCCATTGAGTTTGTGATATATCTATCTTAATCGTTTTACTAGAATAAGTAGTATGTCAAATCCGTTGCTTGTCATCAATTTAAATTGGCGAAGGATACGCATAACATAATTCTTATTCTTGCTTCATCCAAGTGATGGATTCTTTCTTCCGGAGTTCGGTCATGATATCAATTCTCGGTTTCTAGTTATTCATATTTCTTTTCCGGAGTTTCAAGTTTTCCGTTTTATCTCGTCGCGAAGCTCCATCTAAATCATTCCAGGACTTCAATCTTGTTCGCTTCAAACCTTCGATTCTTTTATGTTATCATTTCTAGAGTTCTTCATGGAGGTTACATGGTGGTTCATCAAGGATTCCTTTCATTCTTCAATTGTTCGTCAAGATTTCTCTCGAAGCGATGATCCGCCAGGCTATACTTCAAGTATTCTTCATCTTGCATTTCAAAGTGCAATTCTTTCTACCTTATCTTTTGAGGTGGTGTTATGTCACCTTGACAATTTCCCTTCGTGTGTCGGGATTCGCAAGTTGTTATCCTTTGCAACCCATCAATCTCTTCATTGGAGTTATTCTTGGGTAATATTTCACCTAAAGCTTTCCCTAAGGATTATTGCTATTTATGGTGCTCATAAATGACCCAAGTTCTTCATATATCCTCCCGGTGAAATAGGTTTCTCGTCTCCTCGTTGACATCAATCCAATCTATTGGTTCCGTTAGTGGCAGAATTTCACCTCATAATTCTGAGACATTTTCCATAAGCTCACAACAACCTTATTCTTTTGTTTCTTAATTTTCAACAACTCCGTTCAATCCTCCACTGCAAGGGTACTTTCCAAGGTCATTTGTGGCAGAAGTGTAACGCCCTCGATGCGGCTATATCTCCTACGTGTCGAAGCACGACTTAGAGGCATAACCGCATTTAAAGCAATGTCGCAAGTAAGGTAATCTTCACAACAACCCATGTAAATAGATAATAAGGGGAAAGGTACATAGTTGGCTTACAATCTCCACGTCACACAAAGTACATAAATAGCATTACATCATCCAATACACTCATGGTCCGACTATGGTACCAAAAAAAAGATCAACCCCAACATGCGACATGGTCCCGATCGCCCCAACTGGGCACCACTACTGATCATCAGGGAAAGACACATAGTAACGGCGTGAGTCTTCGTTGAACTCCCACTTGAGCTCAAGCGCATCATCTGGAACGGAGTCATCGGGCCCTGCATCTGGTTTGGAAGTAATCTGTGAGGCACGGGGACTCAGCAATATCGCACCCTCGCGATCAAGACTATTTAAGCTTATAGGAAAGGCAAGGTAATATGTGGAGCTGCAGCAAGCGACTAGCATATTTGGTGGCTAAATTGTTCGCAAAAGAGAGCGAGAAGAGAAGGCAAAGCACAAACAAAGAACTATGGAACAACCTACGCAAACATTACTCCAACACCGTGTTGACTTCCCGGACTCCGCTGAGAAGAGACCATCATGGTAACGCACGCAGTTGATTCATTTTAATTAGTTAAGGATCAAGTTATCTACAACCGGACATTAACAAATTCCCATCTGCCCATAACCGCGGGCACGGCTTTCGAAAGTTCAAATCCCTGCAGGGGAGTCCCAACTTAGCCCATGACAAGCTCTCACGGTCAACGAAGGATATACCTTCTCCCGAGACATTCCGATCAGACTCGGCATCCTGGTTCTACAAGACAACTTCGACACGTTAAAACAAATCCAGCAACACCGCCCGAATCTGCCGACAAATCTCGATAGGAGCTGCACATATCTCGTTCTCAGGGCACACTCAGATTTTCTAAACTAACGGTAGGCCAGCCCAGAGTTGCCCCTGGTGGCCACCGGCGGCTCACAAGGTGGACCAACACTTAGAGGAGCACTGGCCCTGAGGGGGGGGGTTTAAATAAGATGACCCTTGGGCTCCGAAAACCCAAGGAAAAAAAGGCTAGGTGGGAAATGGTAAAACCAAGGTTGGGCATTGCTGGAGGAGTTTTATTCAAGGCGAACTGTCAAGGGGTTCCCATTATTACCCAACCGCGTAAGGAACGCAAAATCCAGAAACATAACACCGATATGACGGAAACTAGGGCAGCAAGAGTGGAACAAAACACTAAGCAAAAGGCCGAGCCTTCCACCCTTTACCACGTATATAGATGCATTAAGATAACAAGATAATATAGTGATATCCCAACAATAAAACAATGTTCCAACAAGGAACGATCTCCAATCTTCACCTGCAGCTAGCAACGCTATAAGAGGGGCTGAGCAAAGCGGTAACATAGCCAATCAACGGTTTGCTAGGACATGGTGGGTTAGAGGTTTGACATGGCAATTTTGGAGGCATGATAAGCAAGTGGTAGGCATCGTAGCATAGGCATAGCAAAAGAGCGAGCATCTAGCAAAGCAAAGATAGAAGTGATTTCGAGGGTATGATCATCTTGCCTGCAAAGTTGTCAGAGTTGACTGGATCCTCGAAAGCAAACTCAACGGGCTCCTCGTTAGCGGACTCGTCTCCCGACTCTACCCAAACAAGATAAACAAGCAAAAGGAACACAATCAACCACGTGCAAAGCTCAAACAACATGATGCAAACATGGTATGCTAAGCGGGATGTGATATGTGATGCATATGCAAGATTTGACAAGGAATGATTGAACCTGCCTCAACCTGGAAATCCAAGTGTGTCACTGGAAAGGTGAGGTGATTTCGGTTGAAATCGATATAAAGATCACTGGAATCGGATGCACGGTTTGGAAATGGCAAGCAAAACAAATATGGCACCGGTCTGCGATAAACAGCAACTAGCCATCTAAATGCAACAAGATAATTATGCTACAGCACTCAAACATGACAACAAAATACATGGCAGGGATCTAGTCATAATGCTTGACAAAAGATGAACACTGAGCTACAGCCAATTCATCCATTAACAGGTTGAAACAAGCATGGCAAAAGTGCAACTGGTAAACAGGTTTCAGACTTGGTGAAATTAACACAAGCCTGGAATTTCAGATCAGGTAGCCCACTTTGGAGCATGAAAACTATATTCTACAGGAACTTAACATGGCAAAGCAAGGGATGGCATGGAGCTACTCAAAGAGCTTAACAAAAGTCCCTTAGTGACCTTGAGCCAAAAGGGGTCAGAAAATACAATTGCAAGCATGTGAACATGGCAAAAACATAATCAGGTTATAGACTTAGTGAAAAAACTGGAACATGCAAATGTGTTAACGAGTAGGCATGTTTACGAGCTCGATGCACTCACTACAGAGCAAGGCATGGCAATCTAAGCATACACCCATCAAGAATACACATTTTATAAGCTATACATGGCAGGAACAACAACATAGCATGCACGGATCAACAACAACACCCTCAGAAAAATCGCTAACAAGTAGACAATCTGCCAGGAATTACGAAATAGCAAAAGTAGAGCTCGATTGACTCAAGCTAGGGTGCTCCATAAATGCAAACAAAGACACGGATGGATAGAGCACCACAATGTTAACAAATCATCCTTAATGATCATCCTCAAAAGAGACACGGGTCACTAGAAAACAACATGAACATATGTCATATTGGAAAAAACAGATCAAGGACTTAGTGAAATTTCTAAGTCCCTGAAATCAGCATTAACGAATGCACCACTTAGCAAGCTTGTGCTAGTCACCACACATGTCACAAAAATACATGGATAGCACCTCTATAAAGATGACAAAGCATATAATGAAACACATGTAGAACTCAGCAGCATATCATGCACATATTAATCATGGCAAAAATGACAAATAGCTATTTGGTGCAGCAGATCTGACAATTAACTCAAATAGCTCTCTTCCAACAGCATTTCTGGCATCAAGATGAGCTCAAATGAAAATGATTCAATGAGATGAAATGATGTGCTCTCTGAGTCGAACATTTTTATATGCTACACGCGCAAAATGGAGCTACAGATGCAAAGTTACGATGCGATGAAGATGCCTAAATAATTAGGGTTTCGGGGAGAAAGCCAACCCCAGATCTAGATCTGAGATTACTGTAGCAGTGCACGGACTTCGAGGTTCACCGGACTTGTAGCTCGCCGGAGTTGTCGTGGGGTTCGCCGGACGACGAGGGAGGCCGGAGAGGTGGCCGGATCGGCGGGGGCAGCGGCCGGAGCGAGGAGGCGCGGTGCTCGACGGCCGGGAGGAGGCGCGGCGGCCGCGGTTGATGACGCCGGCGATGGCGCGCGGCTGCTCCTGTGGAGGTGCGGCGGCTCGGGCGCCCGGAGCTGGGGAAGACGGCCGGCGGCGCGGTCGGGCGCCTCGGGCCCGGTCGGC
>NC_041392.1:461954737-461996429 GCF_002162155.2 Triticum dicoccoides | reverse complement strand
CTCGGGCCTTCGCGGGCCGCGGCGGGCGATGGTGAAGTGGGGCTCGCACTTGCCACGTGGCAGCGTGCGGTTGGACCGGGCGGAGCGGCGGACGTGTCCGGCGGCCGGCGGACGTGTCCGGCCGCGCAGAGAGGCGCGGGACTAGGGTTTTGGGGAAGAAGACCCGTGAATTTCAGAGGGGGTTCTTTAAATAGGCATAGAGGGAGCTAGGAGAGTCCAAACAAGGTGCGGTTTTCGGCCACGCGATCGTGATCGAACGCTCTAGATGATGGAGAGGGTTTTGGTGGGTTTTGGGCCAAATTGGAGGGGTGTTGGGCTGCAACACACACGAGGCCTTCTCGGTCCCTCGGTTAACCGTTGGAGTATCAAACGAAGTCCAAATGGTACGAAACTTGACAGGCGGTCTACCGGTAGTAAACCAAGGCCGCTTGGCAAGTCTCGGTCCAATCCGGAAACGTTTATCCCCCACACATGAAAAGAAGGTAGAAAGGACCACCAGAGGAGATAGGAGCGCCGGAATGCAAAACGGACAATGGGGAAAATGCTCGGATGCATGAGACGAACATGTATGCAAATGCAATGCACATGATGACATGATATGAGATGCATGACAACGACAACAACACACGAAGACAAAAACCCGAACCCGAGGAAATAAAATAACTTAGCGCCAAAAACGGCAAGAGTTGGAATACATATAAGGTAAATTACATCCGGGGTGTTACAACACTCCACCACTACGAAAGGATCTCGTCCCGAGATCTAGGTCTGGAAGAACGCCGGGTACTCAGAACGGAGGTGATCCTCACATTCCAGGTGGCTTCACGGTCAGAATGGTGTGACCACTTGACTTTGAGGAATTTGATTGACTTATTGCGAGTCTTGCGTTCAGTCTCTTCGAGAATAGCAATCGGGTGCTCACGATAAGAGAGATCTTCTTGGAGATCAATGTCTTCGAAGTTGACGGTGCGGTCAGGAGTCTTGAAGCACTTGCGGAGCTGAGAGACATGGAACACGTCGTGCACATTTGAAAAGTTTGAAGGAAGCTCGAGTTGATAGGCGAGATCGCCTCTCTTGCTGACGATCATGAAAGGACCCACGTATCTAGGGGCAAGCTTCCCTTTGATACCGAAGCGACGAGTACCTTTCATTGGAGAGACGTGGAGGTAAACATGGTCTCCGATCTCGAAAGTCAAATCATGATACTTACTATCATAGTAGCTCTTCTGGCGCGATTGCACTGCTTTGAGGTTATCTCGAATGACTTTGCACATTTCCTCTGCCTCTGTGATCAAGTCATTTCCAAGAAGTTGACGTTCACCGGTTTCTGACCAGTTAAGAGGAGTACGACACTTCCTGCCATACAGAATTTTGAATGGGGCCTTGCCCGAACTTGCTTGAAAACTGTTGTTGTAGGAGAATTCGGCATATGGAAGACAATCTTCCCACTTCATACCGAAGGAGATAATGCAAGCCCTGAACTTATCTTCAAGAATCTGATTGACACGCTTGACTTGACCGCTAGTTTGAGGATGGAAAGCTATGCTGAAGCGGATGTTGGTGCCCATGGCCTTCTGAAAAGAATCCCAAAACTTGGAGGTAAAGATGCTGCCACGGTATGAAGAGATCACCTGTGGAATACCGTGCACCGAGACAATCCGAGAGGTATAGAGCTCTGCCAATTGAGCTGCAGTGATAGACTCTTTGATAGGCAGAAAGTGAGCCACTCTAGTGAGTTTGTCGATGACAACGAATATAGCATCATTGCCACGCTTTGACTTTGGAAACCCAGTCACGAAGTCCATCTCAATGTGGTCAAACTTCCATTCTGGAATGGCAAGAGGTTGGAGGAGACCAGCTGGCCTTTGGTGTTCTGCCTTCACTCTTCTGCAGACATCACATTCATTCACGAACTTAGCAATCTCGCGCTGCATTCGAGTCCACCAATAAGCCTGCTTGAGGTACTGATACATCTTCGTACTCCCAGGGTGGATGGAAAGGAGTGAATTGTGAGCCTCGTTCATGATAACTTTACGAAGGTCACCTTTGGGCACAACAATAGATCCTCGAAGAAGAGAGTATCCTTGTCATCAAGGCGGTAGCACTTGTACTTGGGTTGACTCTTGGCAATCCCAATCTTCACCTTCTTCACCATAGCATCAAGAAGTTGAGCCTCGCGAATCTTCTCTTCCAAGGTAGGAGAGACTTGAAGGTTGGCGAGGAAACCTTGAGGAACAACTTGCAGATTGAGTTTGCGGAAAGCTTCACAAAGCTCGGGTTGGTAAGGCTTGAGAATCAGACTGTTGCAGTAAGCCTTCCTGCTCAAAGCGTCAGCAGTCACATTGGCCTTGCCTGGAGTACACTCGACTCGATTATACTCTTGAATCATTTCGACCCAACGAGTCTGCCTGAGGTTGAGATTACGCTAAGTGAAGATGTACTTGAGACTCTTGTGGTCAGTGAAAATGTCCACTTTTCTTCCCAATAAGAGATGTCTCCAAGTCACAAGAGCATGCACAACTGCCGCCAACTCGAGGTCATGAGTGGGGTAGTTCTTCTCGTTGGGCTTCAACTGGCGAGAGGTATAAGCCACAACTTTCTTCTCTTGCATCAACACTGCACCAAGACCTTGGAGAGAGGCATCGCAGAAGACCTCGAACGGTTTGGATTCATCAGGAGGAGTCAGAACTGGAGCAGTGACCAATTTCTCTTTCAAAGTGTTGAAAGCGATGTCACATTCCGGAGACCAAACATACTTGACGTGCTTCTGGAGAAGGTTTGAAAGAGGCTTCACGATATTTGAAAAGTTCTCAACGAACCTTCGGCAGTAGCTTGCGAGACCGAGGAAGCTACGGAGTTGCTTCACGTTCTGAGGTGGTTCCCAATTCACAATTGCAGACACCTTCTCAGGATTCACCGCTATACCCTTGGCAGAGATGATATGCCCAAGATAGAGAACCTCATCGAGCCAAAACTCGCACTTTGAGAATTTGGCGTAGAACTGATGTTCCCTGAGCTTATTGAGCACCAAACGCAAGTGCTTGGCATGATCTTCCTTGTTCTTCGAAAAGACCAGAATGTCGTCGAGATAGACAAAAAATAGTCATTTGTGTAGGCGTTGAAGATGAAGTTCATCATGCGAGAGAAAGTCGGAGGAGCGTTGACGAGGCCAAAAGACATGACAGTGTATTCATATGAGCCATAGCTTGTTCTGAAAGCTGTCTTGGGAATATCTTGCTCACGGATTCGAATCTGGTGATAACCCATACGGAGATCAAGCTTGGAGAATACTTGGGCACCTTTGAGTTGTTCTTACAACTCGTTGATGTTGGGAAGTGGGTACTTATTCTTGATAGTCTTCTTGTTCAATGGACGGTAGTCAACACAAAGTCGGTCCGTTCCATCCTTCTTCTTCACAAAAAGAACTCCACAACCCCACGGAGAATAACTAGGTCGGATGAGACCCATTCGCTCTTGAATATCGAGTTGCTTCTTCAGCTCCTTCAACTCTTCAGGTCCGAGCTTGTAAGGACGCTTGCAAACCGGTTCCGTGCCAGGCTCAAGATCGATGACGAATTCAACTGGTCGGTGCGGAGGCATTCCTGGAAGCTCTTCTAGAAAGACGTCTTGATATTCGCAAACGACTGGAATTTGAGAGATAGAATCCAATTCACCCTTCTCATTGAGAGAAAACAGGCGGATGGTATTATCCTGAGCGGCAAAGACAATTACATCCTCAGACGAATGAGTCAATTGAATCTGCCTGGCTGCACAATCAAGCTGAGCCTTGTGCTTAGAAAGCCAGTCCATTCCAAGAATAAGATCAATATCCGAGTTACCAAGGATCATTGGAGAAGCCAGAAACTTAAAATCACCCATCATGATAGAAATATCTGGAATCTCGTAGTTTGCGAGCAAACATCTACCCAGAGAGACAACTGCTAACGGTTTATGCAAAACTTGAGAAAATCACCCATGCTTAGATGCAAAAGGTCTCGAGATGAAACAATGTGATGCACCAGTGTCAAAAAGTACTTTTGCAGGAACATCGTTAACAGTAAGGTTACCCATGATGACATCTGACGAGTCCTCTGCCTGAGCTACATTCACGATGTTGACCTTGGCGTACTTGGGGTTATGCTTGACCATAGCTATACTTGCGGATCTAACAGGAGGACTAGGAGGGAGACGCCTCTGGTTGAAGCATTTGTTGGCATAGTGACCCTTCTATTGGCACTTGTTGCACATGACCTCTGAAAGCGGACGGTGATACGGAGCACTCGATCTTGGAGCTTGAGATGAAGTCTTGTTCTGAAAGCCAGGGTTGGGTGGGTGGGAAGATCCACTGCCACCTTTGCTCTTCTGCTGAAAAGGCTGACGGAACGGAGGAGGAGGAAGCTAATACTTCTACTGCTTAGCCACTTGAGTAGAGTAAGAAGGAGTAGCATCTCTGACTCGCTTCTTAGAAGCATCATACTTCAGTTGAGCAGCCTCTTGCTTCAATGCCATGTCGTAAAACTCATCGTACCTCCTGGGCTCAAAGAGAACGAGAGCTAGCTGGATTTCTTCTCTGAGACCACCCCTGAACTGGTATATCATGCTCTTCTAGTCAGGGACGTCCTGCTTAGCAAAGTGGGCGAGCTTCTAAAACATCTTGTTTTAGTCATAGACAGACATAGAGCCTTGCTTCAGGTTGCGGAATTCCTCACGCTTGCTTTCAACCACGCTATGAGGAATATGATGAGCTTTGAAGTCTTGACGGAATTCATCCTAGGTAATCTCATGGCCTCCTCTGGAATCTTTGTACTGCTGAAACCATTCTGCAGCTTGGTCTTTGAGTTGGAAGGAAGCGAACTTGACAAAGTCCTCAGGCCTGACGTTACTGCACTCGAAATGCTTGCACAAGTCCACAAGCCAATCATCAGCGTCAGTTGCCTCAACACAATTGCTGAAAGTCTTTGGCTGGTTAGCAAGGAACTAGTTGAGTGTAGCAAAGTGATTCTGATTGTTGCCTTGGTTGCCTTGGTTCGCTTGGTTGCGCTCTTGAAGAATTTGCATGATCAACTACGTGTTTGCATTGGTAGCGGCCATCACAGCTTGCCATGCCTTCAGAGGTGGAGGTGGTGGTGGCGGATTAGGATTCGGAGTCGTGCGCGTTGGAGGAGCCATCCTGAACAGGTTGACATCCATTAGCACATTGATAGACAAAAATTGAAGCTGAATCCAACGGGTAGAAATTGCAACATAAAGTCTTCACATCCGAACAAAATGAACGAATGCATTCCAATAGAAATTGTCACATATCCATAAATTGATAAGCCACTTCGAATTTAGGTAGAGGAATAAAGTCAACAAGGTACAGAGCAAGAACGAATACTCGGTAAGGATCACCCAATCTCAAACCAAATATCCGTGGAAGAAGAACTAGAGCTACAAGAATTCCCACCTATGACACTCCCGAACCTTTCCGGTTCTGCAATCAGGTGTTGGGGATACAGGGGAAGCATAATATCTCACCCAAATCTAGCAAATCCTACATCCAGCTGTATCCATCCTTCAACACATAACCGAGAAAAACTTCGGAAATCGTCTACCTCAACCTTTGAAAAGCATCCGTTATACAAGTTATGGCAATACTCCCGAACTCCCTCCCCAGTACTGGGTGGCGTCGAGGTTATCTCACCAACAACTGCATAAAAGAGATTTTTGATGTCGGCGAGCTAAACTCAGGTATTCCAGAACTGCAACGATAAAATTGTGACGACAACACCTCGGAGCTCAACTCCCCGGGACACTGCCACAACCCCTCAATAACAGGAGGCACCAAGAACAATGTTCTCGTCACAAATCAATCGGAACGATTCCAAGATACCCGCGTGATCCTAAATTTTTTTTTGTGAAATTTGAGAAGAGAAGAGTCAAAACTCTACGTTAGGATGCCTTACCAGAGCGATGAGGGGACTGGGGAGTAAAAAGAATTCCTAAACTCTCCGATATATAATTCCTAATTCGATCAAGCAGTGGGGGCTCCTAAGGTCGAGGAAGGCTCTGATTACCAACTTGCAATGCCCTCGATGCGGCTATATCTCCTACGTGTCGAAGCACGACTTAGAGGCATAACTGCATTGAAAGCAATGTCGCAAGTAAGGTAATCTTCACAACAACCCATATAAATAGATAATAAGGGGAAAGGTACATAGTTGGCTTACACTCGCCACGTCACACAAAGTACATAAATAGCATTACATCATCCAATACACTCATGGTCCGACTATGGTACCAAAATAAAAGATCAACCCCAACATGCGACATGGTCCCGATCGCCCCAACTGGGCACCACTACTGATCATCAGGGAAAGACACATAGTAACGGCGTGAGTCTTCGTCGAACTCCCACTTGAGCTCAAGCGCATCATCTGGAACGGAGTCATCAGGCCCTGCATCTAGTTTGGAAGTAATCTGTGAGCCACGGGGACTCAGCAATCTCGCACCCTCGCGATCAAGACTATTTAAGCTTATAGGAAAGGCAAGGTAATATGTGGAGCTGCAGCAAGCGACTAGCATATTTGGTGGCTAACCTGTTCGCAAATGAGAGCGAGAAGATAAGGCAAAGCACGAACGAAGAACTATGCAACAACCTACGCAAACATTACTCCAACACCGTGTTCACTTCCCGGACTCCACCGAGAAGAGAGCATCACGGTAATGCACACAGTTGATTCATTTTAATTAGTTAAGGTTCAAGTTATCTACAACCGGACATTAACAAATTCCCATCTGCCCATAACTGCGGGCACGGCTTTCGAAAGTTCAAATCCCTGCAAGGGAGTCCCAACTTAGCCCATGACAAGCTCTCACGGTCAACGAAGGATATACCTTCTCCCGAGACATTCCGATCAGACTCGGCATCCCGGTTCTACAAGACAACTTCGACACGTTAAAACAAATCCAGCAACACCGCCCAAATGTGCCGACAAATCCCGATAGGAGCTGCACATATCTCGTTCTCAGGGCACACTCAGATTGTCTAAACTTCCGGTAGGCAAGCCCAGAGTTGCCCCTGGTGGCCACCGGCGGCTGACGAGGTGGACCAACACACAGAGGAGCACTGGCCCGGGGGGGGGGGTTAAATAAGATGACCCTTGGCCTCCGGAAACCCAAGGGAAAAAAAGCTAGGATGCAAATGGTAAAACCAAGGTTG
Source organism: Triticum dicoccoides (assembly GCF_002162155.2). NCBI lineage: Eukaryota > Viridiplantae > Streptophyta > Magnoliopsida > Poales > Poaceae > Triticum > Triticum dicoccoides. The sequence continues at coordinate 461,989,228 of NC_041392.1, read as the reverse complement.
GGCATTGCTGGAGGAGTTTTATTCAAGGCGAACTGTCAAGGGGTTCCCATTATTACCCAACCGCGTAAGGAACGCAAAATCCGGGAACATAACACCGATATGACGGAAACTAGGGCGGCAAGAGTGGAACAAAACACTAGGCAAAAGGCTGAGCCTTCCACCCTTTACCAAGTATATAGATGCATTAAGATAACAAGATAATATAGTGATATCCCAACAATAAAACAATGTTCCAACAAGGAACGATCTTCAATCTTCACCTGCAACTACCAACGCTATAAGAGGGGCTGAGCAAAGCGGTAACAAAGTCAATCAATGGTTTGTTAGGACATGGTGGGTTAGAGGTTTGACATGGCAATTTGGGAGGCATGATAAAGAAGTGGTAGGCATCGTAGCATAGGCATAGCAAAAGAGCGAGCATCTAGCAAAGCAAATATAGAAGTGATTTCGAGGGTATGATCATCTTGCCTGCAAAGTTGTCAGAGTTGACTGGATCCTCGAAAGCAAACTCAACGGGCTCCTCATTAGCGAACTCGTTTCCCGGCACTACCCAGACAAGACAAACAAGCAAAAGGAACACAATCAACCACGTGCAAAGCTCAAACAACATGATGCAAACATGGTATGCTATGCGGGATGCGATATGTGATGCATATGCAAGATTTGACAAGGAATGATTGAACCTGGCCTCAACCTGGAAATCCAAGTGTGCCACTGGAAATGTGAGGTGATTTCGGTTGAAATCGATATAAAGATCAGCGGAATCGGATGCACGGTTTGGAAATGGCAAGGAAAACAAATATGGCACCGGTCTGCGATAAACAGCAAGTAGCCATCTAAATGCAACAAGATAATTATGCTACAACACTCAAACATGACAACAAAATACATGGAAGGGATCCACTCATAATGCTTGACAAAAGATGAACATTGATCTACGGCCAATTCAACCATTAACAGGTTCAAACAAGCATGACAAAAGTGCAATTGGTAAACAGGTTTCAGACTTGGTGAAATTAAGACAAGCCTGGAATTTCAGATCAGGTAGCCCACTTTGGAGTATGAAATCTATATTCTACAGTAACTTAACATGGAAAAGCAAGGGATGGAATGGAGCTACTCAAAGAGCTTAACAAAAGTACCTTAGTGACCTTGAGCCAAAAGGGATCAGAAAATACAATTGCAAGCATGTGAACATGGAAAAAACATAATCAGGTTGCAGACTTAGTGAAAAAACTAGAACATGCAAATCTGTTAACGAGTAGGCATGTTTACGAGCTCGATGCACTCACTGCAGAGCAAGGCATGACAATCTAAGCATACACCCATCAAGAATACACATTTTATAAGCTATACATGGCAGGAACAACAACATATCATGCACGGATCAACAACAACACCCTCAGAAAAATCGCTAACAAGTAGAAAATCTGCCAGGAATTACGAAATAGCAAAAGTAGAGCTCCATTGACTCACGCTAGGTTGCTCCATAAATGCAACCAAAGACACAGATGGATAGAGCACCACAATGTTAACAAATCATCCTTACTGATCATCCTCAAAATAGGCACGGATCACTAGGAAACAACATGAACATATGGCATATTGGAAAAAACAGATCAAGGACTTAGTGAAATTTCTAAGTCCCTGAAATCAGCATTAACGAATGCACCACTTTGCAAGCTTGTGCTAGTCACCACACATGTCACAAAAATATATGGATAGCATCTCTATAAAGATGAAAAAGCATATAACAACACACATGTAGAACTCACGAGCATATCATGCACATATTAATCATGGCAAAAATGACAAATAGCTATTTGGTGCAGCAGATCTGACAATTAACTCAAATAGCTCTCTTCCAACAGCATTTCGGGCATCAAGATTAGCTCAAATGAAAATGATTCAATGGGATGAAATGATGTGCTCTCTGAGTCGAACATTTTGATATGCTACATGCGCAAATTGGAGCTACGGATGCAAAGTTACGATGTGATGAAGATGCGTAAATAATAAGGGTTTCAGGGAGAAAGTCAACCCCAGATCTAGATCTGAAATTACTGTAGCAGCGCACGGACTTTGAGGTTCGCCGGACTTGCCGGGGACATCGCCGGACTTGGCGCTCGCCGAAGTTGTCGTGGGGTTCGCCGGACGACGAGGGAGGCCGGAGAGGTGGCCGGATCGGCGGGGGCGGCGGCCGGAGCGAGGAGGCGCAGCGCTCGACGGTCGGGACGAGGCGTGGCGGCCGCGGTCGACGACACCGGCGATGGCGCGCGGCGGCTCCGGCGGAGGTGCGGCGGCTCGGGCGCCCGGAGCTGGGGAAGACGGGCGGCGGCGCGGTCGGGCGCCTCGGGCCCGGTCGGCGATGGGGAGGGCCGGCCTCGGGCCTTCGCGGGCCGCGGCGGGCGACGGTGAAGTGGGGCTCCAACTTGCCACGTGGCGGCGTGCGGTTGGACTGGGCGGAGCGGCGGACGTGTCCAGCGGCCGGCGGACGTGTCCGGCCGTGCGGAGAGGAGCGGGACTAGGGTTTCGGGGAAGAAGACCCGTGAATTTCGGAGGGGGTTCTTTAAATAGGGATAGAGGGAGCTAGGAGAGTCCAAATGAGGTGCGGTTTTCGGCCACGCGATCTTGATCGAACGCTCTAGATGATGGAGAGGGTTTTGGTGGGTTTTGGGCCAAATTGGAGGGGTGTTGGGCTGCAACACACACGAGGCCTTCTTGGTCCCTCGGTTAACCGTTGGAGTATCAAACGAAGTCCAAATGGTACGAAACTTGACAGGCGGTCTACCGGTAGTAAACCAAGGCCGCTTGGCAAGTCTCGGTCCAATCCGGAAACGTTTAACCCCCACACACGAAAAGAAGGTAGAAAGGACCACCGGAGGAGATAGGAGCGCCGGAATGCAAAACGGGCAACGGGGAAAATGCTCGGATGCATGAGACGAACACATATGCAAATGCAATGCACATGATGACATGATATGAGATGCATGACAACGACAACAACACACGAAGAAAAAAACCCGAACCCGAGGAAATAAAATAACTTAGCGCCGGAAACGGCAAGAGTTGGAATACATATAAGGTAAATTACATCCGGGGTGTTACAAGAAGTTTGGCATTTTCTTCTCCATTCTGTTTGGCATTCTGATGTTGTTCTCTTCACTCATCATCTCGATTTGAGGTTTGTGTTTTTCTAGTGCTTATCCTTTTAACCGAAGTGTCGTGCCCTCTTCTCAAGTTCTTCCCATTCTGTTAAGTTTTGCCTCCCTTATCAACCAGAGTGCTGTCTGAAATCTTTCTTACCCCTTGTGCCATTCTTTCAATAGTTCCGGAGGCAGTGTGTTGTTGATTTCATCAAGTATCCTCTCAACTTTTCACGTTCTTGTTAATTCCTTCCAATTGCAGTCGGAGTGCGGTCCAAATTATATCAACTGTATTCCTTCTCTATCTTGTTTCAACCGGAGTGTTGTGGATATCATCCCTCTTCTAACCGGAGTCTCATCCAAGTGCTTTCATTTTGCCAAGCTCATATTCTATGCCTTCCTTTCCAACCGGAGTGTTGTCGTAATTGTTCTTTATCGTTACTTGTAGATCATGTTCAACCGGAGTGCTTGCATGTACTTCCTATCCATTGAAACCTTTCTCTTATGTCTTTCAACCTACAAGGTTCTAGTAATGTTCCTTGTTCCTCTTTTTCTAACAGAGTATTTTCAACTCCGTTCATCTCCGTTGTATTCTTTCTTTCAATTGTTTAACCTCTCAAGGTTCGTCGTTTCACTCGTTTGTCAAAGAAGCAACTTTGTTTACCTCTTCTCTTCCTCTTTCGTTTCCCTCTGGTGCCATCCTAGATCTCGGGACGAGATCCTCTCGTAGTGGTGGAGTGTTGTGACACCCCGAGACCGATGTGCCAGGTGTCTTTCAGTTATTCGCTGTTTGTTGCCATATCTTTTGCTTGTTGTTGCATCTTGCCATGTCATCATGTGCATTGCATCATCATGTTTTCAAAAATTGCTTTCGTCCGGGTCTCCCAGTTCTCTCTATTGTCCGTTCTGAGCCCAGACACACTTGCACGCGCCCGCGGCACGTCCAAAATATTATTTTATAAGTGGCCATAAATTTTCTCGGAATGGGTTGAAAGTTGGCATGCGGTGTTGTTATTGTGTAGGTAGACCGCCTGTCAAGTTTCATCGCATTCGGAGCTCATTTGATAGCCCAACCGTTAAACATATAGCGACATTATAGCCGGTCATACGTCGGACGTTTTCGGTCTCCGGAAATTGCTGTCGGGCCTCTGTTCTTCCCTCTCTTCTCAGCCCAACCCCCTCTACACAGCCCACTAGGTCCAACCTAACCCTCCTCCGCTCCGGACCGTCCAATGGCGATTGAACGACTCCGAAACAGAGAAAACCCCTAACCCTAGCCCCCATGATATATATAGACGCCTCCCCTGCCATTTTTGGCCTCCTACCTACCCCCTCCTCAATTTCCGTGTCGTCAGCCACCTCCTACCTACAGCCGCCGCCCCCTCCTCGGAATCCATGCCCGGCCAGCCCTCCACCGCCAAGTGGCACGCCACCACTGGCCGCACCGCCGCAGCCGACACCCCGTAGCCAACCAGGGCCGACCACCTGTCCCCTGCCTTCCTCCAGCCACCGCGGCCCGCGGAGCTCGCACCAGGCCCGCCCGGGCCCCGATCTGGGCTCCGAAGCCCGAACCACGCCGCCCCTGCACCTCGAGCTCCAAATCAGGAGAGGAGCTCCCGATCCGGATCCTCGTCACCTGCCTCGCGACCCTGCCGGCTCAGCCTTGCCGGAGTTCCCACCTCGTCGGAGATGAGTGGCCGCCGCCCTATTCCTCTCCTCCTCCCTCTGGTTCTCCCTCTTATTCCCCTCTCATGATCCTTTTCTCTCTCTCAGGAAAGCCCCACCGCCTTATGGGGTCGCCACCCTCATCCTGCAGGTCCGCCGGCACATGCGCCACGTCGCCGACGCTCGTTCTCGCCGTCCCCATGCCAGATCAGTTGAGCTGCCGCCTGGATCCGCCGCCCCCACGTCCATCCCCATCGTCTGCCGGACCACCTCGCCGCTGGACCGCCACCCCGCCAATGGTCGTCGTCGTTCCTGCCTGCTCGCGCGAGTGCGTGCGAGCACACGCATGCCTCCCGCGCGTGGGCCTCGACCCACTGCTCGCGTTGACCGCGCATCAGGCCCAGCGCCAGGCCTCCTCTAATTCCGACCGGGCCTCGGCCCATGGTGAGCAGCACCCGAGCCCCCATGCACTGTTGGGCTGACCAGTTTTGGCCCGTTTCATGTTTTTTTCTCCAGAACGATTTTCCTTTTATTCCAGAGAATGTAGTTTACAGAAAAGTCCTCCTTGTTCATGCATTTAATAACCCACCAACCGTGCATCATATTAAAACAAATTATATATGTAAAATGCTTAGAATTATGTGTAGATTAATAATTTTCAACTTTCATCTATGTTTAAAATGTTGTTAGTTTAAATTAGCTCTTATGCCATGCTAAAATGCTATATGTCATAACTAAATAACCGTAGCTCGGATTTAAATAAACTTTGTATGTAAATGGGGTAGAAAAATACATAGGCATTACTTAGTATGTTAAACAACTCTAAAATATGCTTTAAGACAGAACAGTACCAATCTAATATATGCTCATGAGGATTTTCTGGAATTGTTGTTTGTCATTTCTGGCCTCATTTAAACTTGACTAGATAGTTAGTTTAATTATGCTTCACCTCTTGCCATGTTAATCAACATTTAATATTGTTGGGTACATAAATGAGATCGAACTAAATAACTTGAATGTGGTGTTCCGTCAATATGCAACTCGTTGCATATTGAGCTCCACTTAATTTGTAGTATTGTTTGTGCACTTTCCCATGCCATGCCTCATTAAACCGGACATGCATCATACTTGGTTGTGCATCATGCCATGTTTATGTGGTGGTTGTTTACTATGTTTCTTCCTTCTTTCCGGGTTGCTTCTCTCGTTAGCTTCGGTTTCTTTCCGGAGTTGTGAGGATCCATTCGACTACGTCCATTTGTCTTCTTCATGGACTCGTTCTTCTTCCTTGCGGGATTTCAGGCAAGATGACCATACCCTCGAAATTACTTCTATCTTTTCTTGATAGTTGTTCGCTCTATCGCTATGTCGCGCTACCTACCACTTGTTGTATCATGCCTCCCATATTGCCATGTCAAGCCTCTAACCCACCTTTCCTAGCAAATCGTTGTTTGGCTAAGTTACCGCTTTTGCTCAGCCCCTCTTATAGAGTTGCAGGGGAAGATGAAGTTTGTTCCATGTTGGAACATGGATATGTTGGGATATCACAATATCTCTTATTTAATTAATGCATCTATATACTTGGTAAAGGGTGGAAGGCTTGGCCTTATGCCTGGTTTTTGTTCCACTCTTGCCGCCCTAGTTTCCGTCATACCGGTGTTATGTTCCTTGATTTTGCGTTCCTTACGTGGTTGGGTGTTATGGGAACCCCTTGATAGTTCGACTTGAATAAAACTCCTCCATCAAGGCCCAACCTTGGTTTTACATTTGCCTAACAACATATAACCTTCCCTTGGGTTTTCGCGGGCCCGAGGGTCATCTTTATTTAACCCCCCCAGGTCAGTGCTCCTCTGAGTGTTGGTCCGAACCGAGCCGCCTGCGAGGCCACCTCGGGAAAACTTGAGGGTTGGTTTTACACGTAGCCTGTCTCATCCGGTGTTGCCCTGAGAATGAGATACATGCAACTCCTATCAGGATTTGTTGGCACATCAGGTTGCTTTGCTGGTCTTGTTTTACCATTGTCAAAATGTCTTGTAATCGGGATTCCGAGACTGATCGGGTCTTCCTGGGAGAAGGAATATCCTTCATTGACCATGAGAGCTTTTGATGGGCTAAGTTGGGACACCCCTGCAGGGTTTAAACTTTCGAAAGTCGTGACCGCGGTTATGTGGCAGATGGGAATTTGTTAATATCCGGTTGTAGATAAGTTGACACTTAACTTAATTAAAATGCATCAACCGCGTGTGTAGCCGTGATGGTCACTTATCAGCGGAGTCCGAGAAGTGAACACGGTTCTTGGGTTATGTCTGAACGTAAGTAGTTTCAGGATCACTTCTTGATCACCTCTAGTTCATGACAGTTGCGTTGCTTCTCTTCTCACTCTTATTTGTGTAAGTTAGCCACCATATATGCTTAGTGCTTGCTGCAGCTCCACCTCACTACCCTTTCCTACCCATAAGCTTAAATAGTCTTGATCTCGCGGGTGTGAGATTGCCGAGTCCTCGTAACTCACAGGTACTTCCAAACAGTTGCAGGTGCCGATGATAGCAGTGCAGATGACGCAACTGAGCTCAAGTGGGAGCTCGATGAAGATCGTGTTCGTTGTGTTGTTTCGTTTCCTGTTGATCAGTAGTGGAGCCCAGTTGGGACGATCGGGGATCTAGCATCTGGGGTTGTCTTCTTTTATTTTGGTTCCATAGTGGGACCTTGATTGTATTCTGGATGATGTATGTTTAACTTGTATTTGTGTGAAGTGGCATTGTAAGCCAACTCTTTATCCCTTTCTTATTGAGTACACGGTATTGTGTGAAGATTACCCCTCTTGCGACAAACCTACCATGCGGCTATGCCCCTAAGTCATGCCCCGACACATGGGAGATATAGCTGCATTGTGGGTGTTACACCTGTACTAAGCGGGAATACTGCTTGTGCATCCAATTCCACAAACCCCAAAGTTATTCCATATGAGTCCACCGTACCTACCTATATACGGTATCTACCTACCGTTCCAAGTAAATTTGTATGTGCCAAACTCTTAACCTTCAAATGATCATCATGTTTTGTTATGCTTGAATAGCTCATGTATCAACTAGGGCTGTCTGTATCTTCCATGTTAGGCGGGTTATTCTCAAGAGGAGTGGACTCCGCTCATCACTCACGAGAAAATGGCTGGTCACCAGGATGCCCAGTCCCATGTTGTATGCAAATCAAATGAAAATAACTGCAAACAAAACTCCCCTAGGACTCTTGTTAGTTGGAGGTACTCGTGGTTTCGAGAAAGCCATGGATTGATGCTTGTTGGTGGAGGGGAGTATAAACTTTACCATTCTGTTTGGGAACCGCCTATAATGTGTGTAGCATGGAAGATATCGCCATCTCTTGGTTGTTATGCCGATAATGAAAGTATACCGCTCAAAATATAATTCATATCTATTTCAAAATCGAGCTCTGGCACCTCTACAAATCCCTGCTTCCCTCTACGAAGGGCCTATCTATTTACTTTTATGTTGAGTCATCACCCTCTTATTAAAAAGCACCAGCTGGAGAGCACCACTGTCATTTGCATCCATTATTGTTAGTTTATATTGAGTATGACTTGACTGGATCTCTTTTACCATAAATTACAATGTCTAGTTAGTCCTTGATCTTTAAAAGTGATCTATGTTTATGTTTTGCGGTCTCAGAAAGGGCTAGCGAGATACCATCTTGTTATATCATATCATGATTGTTTTGAGAAAGTGTTGTCATCCGAGATTTATTATTATTGCTCTCTAGTTGATTATGCCATTAATATGAGTAAATAAGAGACCTAAATGTTATTGTGAATATGGTTAGTTCATAATCTTTGCTGAAAACTTGAATGCTGGCTTTACATATTTACAACAACAAGAGCAAACAGAGTTTGTAGAAGTTTTTCTTTATCACTTTCAGTTTATCAACTGAATTGCTTAAGGACAAGCAAAGGTTTAAGCTTGGGGGAGTTGATACGTCTCCGTCGTATCTAGTTTTCCAAACACTTTTGCCCTTGTTTTGGACTCTAACTTGGATGATTTGAATGGAACTAACCCGGACTAACGCTGTTTTCAGCAGAATTGCCATGGTTTTATTTTTGTGCAGAAATAAAATTTCTCGGAATGACCTGACAATCAACAAAGCATTATTTTGGAATATTTAATAAATAATGGAAGGAAGATCCACGTCAGGGGGCTCCCACCAGTCCACGAGGGTGGGGGCGCTCCCTACCCCCTGGGTGCGCCCCCTACCTCATGGGCCCCCTGATGCTCCACCGACCTCAACCTGGACTCCATATATTCACTTTCGGGGAGAAAAAACTAGGGGAGAAGGATTCATCGCGTTTTACGATACGGAGCCGCCGCCAAGCCCTAAACTCTCTTGGGAGGGCCAATCTGGAGTCCGTTCGGGGCTCCGGGGAGGGGAATCCGTCGCCATCGTCATCATCAACCTTCCTCCATCACCAATTTCATGATGCTCACCGCCGTGCGTGAGTAATTCCATCGTAGGCTTGCTTGACGGTGATGGGTTGAATGAGATTTATCATGTAATCGAGTTAGTTTTGTTAGGGTTTGATCCCTAGTATCCACTATGTTCTGAGATTGATGTTGCTATGACTTTGCTATGCTTAATGCTTGTCAATAGGGCCCGTGTGCCATGATTTCGGATCTGAACCTATTATGTTTTCATCAATATATGAGAGTTTTTGGTCCTATCTTGCAAGTCTATAGTCACCTATTATGTGTTATGATCTGTTAACCCCGAAGTGACAATAATCGGGATACTTACCAGTGATGACCGTAGTTTGAGGAGTTCATGTATTCACTATGTGTTAATGCTTTGTTCTGGTACTCTATTAAAAGGAGCCTTAATATCCCTTAGTTTCCAATAGGACCCCGCTGCCACGGGAGGGTAGGACAAAAGATGTCATGCAAGTACTTTTCCATAAGCACGTATGACTATATTCAGAATACATGCCTACATTACATTGATGAACTAGAGTTAGTTCTGTGTCACCCTAGTTTATGATTGTTACATGATGAACCACATCCGGCATAGTTCTCCATCACCGACCCATTGCCTACAAGCTTTCCATATATTGTTCTTCGCTTATTTACTTTTCAGTTGCTATTGTTATCATCACTACAAAATACCAAAAACATTACTTTTGCTACCGTTACCTTTGCTATCCTTACCACTACTATCGTATTACTTTGCTGCAGATATTAAGTTATCCAGGTGTGGTTGAATTGACAACTCAGCTGCTAAAACTTGATAATATTCTTTGGCTCCCCTTGTGTCGAATCAATAAATTTGGGTTGAATACTCTACCCTCGAAAATTGTTGTGATCACCTATACTTGTGGGTTATCACAACACATGTATATGTGTTCGACATTTTTTATGATCAACTCTTTCCTTTGTTTGACTAGCACATGAGCTCACATTCTTGCATGCATATATTTGTTGTACAACTTATGCTGGTTTGCTGAGAATAATTATCAGAAGGTTGTTTTAGACTAAAATTAATATATATATAGGAATTTTTTATATAAATTCTTGAAGATCTGTTTCATCCTTCAAGTTAATGCATAGTTCAAGCATAGCTTATCTGAGCTATGTTTACTAGATTATTGCAGGAAGGACATTATGACGTATAGAGTATTTTGCAACTTAGGTCACCCAGGAGTTGTTGGCGTTAAAAGATGATGCTCGATGGGTTGAGCATTGTCAAATCTTTAAAAATCTTGAAAAGGTTTAAAATCACTTTGTAATAAAAGGTCACACATAACTGTAATTTTGAACAGAGGTGCTTAAGCCTTATACAGTGGTGCTCCATCCGTTCCACGTTTAATGAGTATAAATATATGTGAATGTTTTCTTTTTCAAGCATAACGTCCATCAATTCGATGTAATGTGATACAAACTTGGTGTTTCTGATTATACAAAATCTATGTTTTTAACAAAATTTATTCACCATGTAAAACATAGACAAGTGGTCATAAAACCTGATTTTTGTGCGGCTGATGGTTACAGTATATTGTGTATAGTATCTAATTACTTCGAACATGGTCTGTAATTACAACCCAACGGGGTGATGCTTTGGTATGTTGGTAACAATATTAAAGAAGTATACACCCAGTTGGGTGTAATTTATTTTAGCAAATGAATAGTAGGATGTCATTTTCATCCAAAGAGGATAGTGATACAAGCAACGCTATTAATAGGGCAAGGAGAGGACGGGGCTGGTGACGCCGTGGGTGAGAGGGGAGGAGGTGGGGAGAGGAGCGGGTGGGCTTCACCATTGTGTGGAGGGGAGGTGCCCGGAAGAGATGGCGGCGACAACACTATGACGGGGAGATGAGATGAGGCAACAACTGGTGGCTGCCTAGCTGTGCGGGGAGAGTAGAAGGCGGCTGTGCAGTAAGTAAGTGAGGAGAGGAGTGGTTTGTTTTTCCAGAAAGGATCAGCTTCAATGCGGTGACATCAATGTCGCATCACCTAATAAGTCATTTTTAGGAAAAATACCAACCACTGTATCTATAGGTAGCGTACAATTTAAAGTTCACTAAAATCAAAATGTGCTCACATTGTACCATGCAAATGAAGCTTAAGACAACATTTCTCACATTGTACGTAGATATCTTAAACATACCAAGTAGATCTTAGTTTGTAAAAGATAATTAGTTGGATCACTACTCTCTGTGTACTCCCTCCGGTCCTTTTTGCTCTGCGTATTAGATTTGCGTCAAGTCAAACTTTGCAAAGTTTGACCAATATCAACATCTACAATACCAAATATTTATTTTTGTGAAACTATATTTCATAATGAATCTATTGATTTGACATTGTGAATGTTGATAATTTTTTATATAAGTTTGGTCAAAGTAGTGATATTTTGACTTCAGACAAAGCTTATATGTAAACTAAAAAGGGCCAGCCACAGTACATATAATTCTATTAGATTTTTTATCAACTCGCATCGCAAGTGAAGTGAATTTCAATTACTTTTTGATTGTTACAGGCTATCATTTCTATGTATGCAATTTGTCATGCATTATGTTTATATATGCAACCGGCCAAAATATATTCAAAGCCCATAGCAACACACGGGCATTCTACTAGTATCGGTAAGCGTCAAGAAATGCCTATGAATTATTCACTTGCTGTTGAACCATTTGATGTTTGGGGATTTGATTACATGGGACCTTTTCCTTCCTGTAATGGGTATACAAATATTTTGGTTGCTGTTGATTATGTTACTAAATGGGTAGAAGCTATTCCAACCAGTAGTGTTGATCACAACACCTCTATTCAAATGCTCAAGGAAGTTATTTTCCCAATGTTTGGAGTCCCTAGATATTCAATGACTGATGGTGGTTCACACTTTATTCATGGTGCTTTCCGTAAAATGCTTGCCAAGTATGATGTTAACCATAGAATTGCATCACCTTATCATCATCAGTCTAGTGGTCAAGTTGAACTTAGCAATAGATAAATAAAAATAATTTGCAAAAGGCTGTCAATAGGTCCAGGAAGGATTGGTCTAAGAAATTAGATGATGCACTTTTGGCTTATAGAATAGCATATAAAAATCCAATGGTGTCACCTTATAAAATGGTTTATGGAAAAGCTTGTCATTTGCCTCTTGAGTTAGAACATAAAGCATGTTGGGCAATCAAAGAATTCAATTATGATTTCAAACTTGCCAGTGAAACGAGGTTATTTGATATTAGCTCATTAGATGAATGGAGAACCCAAGCTTATGAAAATGCAAAATTATTCAAAGAAAAAGTTAAAAGATGGCATGATAAAAGAATCCAAAAGTGTGAGTTTAAAGTCGGAGAATATGTTCTTTTGTACATCTCTTGTTTAAGATTCTTTGCAGGAAAATTCCTCTCAAAATGGGAAGGCCCATATGTCATTGAGGAGGTTTATCGGTCTGGAGCCACCAAAATAAATAATTCCGAAGGTACTAACCCGAAGGTTGTCAATGGGCAACGAATAAAACATTATATCTCAGGTACGCCCATTAATGTTGAAAGTAATATTATCCAAACTTTGACACCGGAAGAACACATAAAAGAGTCCTTCCGGAACACTCCAGAATCGTGAAAATAAGGAGGTACATGATACGGTAAGTAAACGGACTCCGAAAAATCCACAAAAATATTTTTTATCAGTTTTGGAATATTTAGAAAAATTGGAAATAAAGAAATTTCCAGGAAGTGTCCCCTGGTGGGCACAAGACACCCGGGCGAGCCAGGCAAGCCTGGCGCGCCCATGTGGGTTGTGGCCACCTGCGACACCTTTCGTACTCCATTTTTCTACCATATACTTGTCCTCCAAGATAAAAAAATCTATATATACTTCCCGAACCTGTTGATCACCATATCGCGAAGAAATCCCCTATTTTCTTTTCTTGCTATTTTCGGTCAGATCTGTTGAGCCAAGCATCATGTATTCTTCTTCCTCCAACAACGTGGAAGAGTGTGCTTGATTGATGAAGATCGAGATGAAGAGAGAAGAGCCCGTGGAAGCCGTCGGAGGAGATGAGAGCAAGGAGGTTACCGAAGATCAGCCCCCAGTCTACGAACAAGCACTACGAGCCGAGGAGGAGGAGGAAGATATCCTTCAACCTTACCTTACTCACCTTACTCCTATTGCGATTGAAGCCTTTCGCATCATTGAAATAGTTTGCATACAAAATAAGTATCTCACTCATGAGAATATTATACATCAAGAGCACATCACCCACCTCCGTAGTGTCATCCATCGATTGGAGAATCTCTTGATCCTTAAGGATAGAATCACTTCATCACCACCATCGTCATCTTCACCACGAAAGGAGAACTGAGTATCGGGTATGGGCACTCCCCTTGGCTTCCGCCAAGCTTGCGGGAGGTGCCCCAGTATCGTATCATCCCACTATCTTTTTGCTTTTACTTATTTTTGTTCGATCGTTTTTCTTTAGATGAATAAAAGTTAGTTCAATCCTTTCTTCCTTGAGAGTTTGCTTAGTGATCTATCCTTGTAATCGTGTGCAAGTTATATAACAAAGTTTAGTTTGAATTTTTTTTCTTTACTTTCATGTTGCAAATTAAAGAAAAGAAATAAGAAAGAATAAAAGAAAGGAAATAAATCATGAAAAGATCATATACTAATCCTATGGTAGGTGATGAGACCACATAAGGAAAAGTGTGAGTAGAAAATTTTATTAGAGATTGACAAACATAGCATTAGTCAATGATGCAACACATGAAAGAATTAATAAGGGAAGAGAATATTCACATATAAATATACTATCCTAGAAATCTTTTGTGATTGTAAGCCAACATCAAAATATTATATGCCAAAATTGTTGACGTTGGACAAGGAAGACAACTTAATGGTTTATGTTTGTTTATATTCACATAGAAGTCATATTGTCATAGATCCTTCAACATGTGGTGCTTGCCCCTATCTTTGCTAGCCAAAAATTCCGCACTAAGTAGAGATACTACTTGTGCATCCAAAAGCCCTTAAACCCAAATCTTATTTTCAACTGTCCGCCATACCTACCTAGGGATTGAGCAAGTTCCCTCAAGTAAGTTGTCATCGGTGCAAAAAGGAAATAAAAATTGTTTCTAAATGTGTGAGATCATTTAGTGTAAGAGAAAATTGAGCATTGCACAAACTTGTGATGGTGAAGAATAAAAGCGACACACTGCATAATAAAGGTCGCTATCACAAGGGGCAATGTAATGTGACGTTCTTTTGCACTAAGGGGTTGAGAATACAAACAAATAAGCGCATGGCAACCTCTGCTTCCCTCTGCGAAGGGCCTACCTTTTACTTTTATGTATTTACTTTTATATAAAGAGTCAAAGTTTTCCTTCTATTCCTATTTATTTTTCTCCTTTGGCAAGCATCATGTGGTGAGGAAAGATCTAGGCACATATGTCCAGCTGAATATAGATAGCATGAGTTGTTATTGTTGACATCAACCTTGAGGTGAGTACGTTGGGAGGCGAAACTATAAGCCCCTATCTTCCTATGTTTCCGATTTAAACGTTTTGCTCATGTGTACTCGGTGAGTGTTAGAAATCATAGAAGACTATATGATGGTTGAGTATGTGGACTTGCCTAAAGGCTCCGACACGTGACCCTTCCTGAAAAGATGATGAGTTGTAGTTGCAAAGTTGACTAAGAACATAGTTTGTTGGTTTTTAATAGAATTTTTGCTTTATACTTCGATTGTGTGATGAATTGTCACTTATTCATGAGAAATATATGATAAAAGTTCTATGATAAAAGTCTTATGTTTAAATTTTCTTGTTGTTATAATAATCAACATGATGCTTCTATGCCCGTATTTTGTTTTTATCAACACCTCTCTCACAAAGCATGTGGACATGTTTTTCGATTTTGGTTTTCGCTTGAGGACAGGCGAGGTCCATGCTTGGGGGAGTTCATACGTCCATTTTGCATCATGTTTTCTTACTTTTATTTATAATGTTTTTATCCATAATAATGCTTGTGGAGTAATTATAATGCCTTTTCTCTCATAATATGCAAGGTATACATAAAGAGGGAGAATTCTGGCAGCTGGAAATCTGGACCTGGAAAAGCTACGTCAGGCCACCTATTCTGCACAACTCCAAATGAGCTGAAACTTCACAAGGATTTTTTATGGAATATTTGAGAATTATTGGAGCAAATAACTACCAGAAGGGGCCCACCAGGTGGGCACAACCCACCTGGGTGAGCCAGGGAGCCAAGCGTGCCCTGGTGGGTTGTAACACCCCGGATGTAACTTGCCATATTTGTAACATCGACTCTTGCCATTTTTAGCTGTAAGTTATGAGATTCCCTTCATGGTTGGGTTTTTGTCTTCGTTTTGCATTTTGTTCATGTCATGCATTTCATATCATGTCATCATGTGCATCGCATTTGCATTCGTGTTCATCTCAGGCATCCGAGCATTTTCCCCATTGTCCGTTTCGCAATCCGACACTCCCACATGCACCGACGCACCCCTCTTGTCTCTTTTCGTGAGCGGGTGTTAAATGTTCTCGGAATGGACCAAGATTTGCCAAGTGGCCTTGGTACACCACCGGTAGACCGCCTGTCAAATTTCGTTCCATTTGGAGGCCGTTTGATGCTCCAACGGTTAACCGGGTAACCACAAAGGCCTCTTCTGTGTTGCAGCCCAACACCCCTCCAAAACATCCCAATAAGTCATCTAAACCATCTCCATGTCCTCCATCATCGGATCACGATCGTGTGGGAGAAAACTACACCTCATTTGGACACTCCAAACTCCTTCTACCTATAAATATGTGATCCCCTTCACAATTTCGGGTCCAATAACCCTAGCCCCGCTCCTCCTTGCCGCCGGACGCATCCGGACCGCGCCAGACACATCCGCGCCGCCGCTTCCCTCCAATCCGCCGCCGCCACATGGCGCACCTGCGCCCACATCGCCGCCGCCGTCCCGGGCCGAACCGAGCCTCGCTGGGCCCGCACCGCCCGCGCACTCCTCTCCGCCTGCACCTCGCCGGAGGCCGCCTTGCTTCTCCCGCTGACGACTGATACGTCTCCAACGTATCTACTTTTCCAAACACTTTTGGCGTTGTTTTGGACTCCAACTTGCATGATTTGAATGGAACTAACCCAGACTGACGCTGTTTTCAGCAGAATTACCATGGTGTTATTTATGTGCAGGAGCAAACATTCTCGGAATGACCTAAAACTTCACGGAGCCACTTTTCAGAAAATAAGAAAAATACCTACCAAAGATGAAGGCCAGGGGGCCCACCACCTTGCCACGAGGGTGGGGGGCGCGCCCCCTACCTCGTGGGCCCCCTGTTGACTCTCCGACTCCAACTCCACCTCCATATATTGAGTTTCGATGAGAAAAAAATCAAGGAGAAGAAATCATCGCATTTTACGATACGGGGCCGCCGACAATGTCACATCCCTAGTTCTGGTATGACCTAGGCTAGCTAGACATGTGTGCATCATGTTCAAATTTCATTTAACTTTGAAATGGGGATCTGTGAAACCCTCAGAAATCATTTCTGGAAATGACCCAGATAAAAACTGCTCCAAAAGGGTCCAAGAAAATGTTCATGTCCCTCTCCGAAAATATTGGGCAGAGGTAAAATTCAAACCAATATTTTTAGGAGCTCATAAATATTTATTTTGGCCATTTGGAATTAATCCAGTAATTATTTGCGTTGGATAAATATTTTTAAATATATAAAATATTATCCAATAATTCTAATTTTTGGTGAGGGGTTTTGGAATAATCCTTTAGGCCCCTGCAAAAATTTTCAGAAGAAAATAACTTGATTTATTATTTTTATTAAATCAAAACAAAGGTCAGAAAATAGAAAAGAAAACAAAAATGGAGAAAAGCTCACCTGGCCTTACCTGCCTGGCAGCCCAGCTGGCGGCCTAGCTCCTCTAGCCGGCCCAGCCGACTGACGATGCCAGTCGTCCTCCACCTCCCGCCAGTAGGACGTGCGCACGTGGCCGCCGCGTACGAGCACACGCCGGCCACCTCCTGCTTCCCCGCTCGCCGCTGGAGTCACCCGACGACGCCACGCACCCCCCCGAACACCGCTCACTTTTCCCCAGTCCTCTCCTCTCCTCTCCCTCGCTTTCTCGCTCACGGCCGAGCGCTGCCGTTGCCACCGGCCACCGTTGCCGCAGCCACCGCCTCCCCCTCGCCCTCTCTCCGTGTCTGCGAGCTCCGCCACCTCGCCCTGAAGCTCTCCATCGAGCCACGCGCCTCGGGAGGCCCTGGAGCGCCTCCATCGCCGCCGTCTTCATCTGCGGCCGCCGTGGATCCCCATCGCCGCCCCGCCGTCTTCAGTGCATCCCCGAGCTCACCGTCAAGCCCACCGAGACCGCTGTGAGCTGCTGCTCCTCCTCTCCCTCTTTGTTTGCTCGCTTGCATGCCGTAGCCGCTGCCTCGCCGACGACCGTGACCGTCGCCGCCTGAGCTCGTCGCCGACACAGCTCCGGTGACCAAATGGTCGCCCCAGCAAGTCCAAGCCTCTCCCCGCACCACGCAGAGGCCGTAGGTGCTACACCCGCATCGCCACGCCCACTGCAGCTTCGAACCCGAGCTCAACCGAACTCCGGCCACCGCGGACTTGCTCGCCGTCGTTGGCTCCGGGCACCATAGGCCCAGCCTCCACCACCACTAGACGCGCACCTGCAAGAGCTCTCCAACGAGCCCAAGAACAGCCTCGCTCATGCCCTGTGGCCGTTTTCCGAGTCGCACCGCCGTCTCGGGCCTCGCCAGTGTCGAGTCACCGGCGGGTTTGACCCGCTGACCGGGGTTGACCCTCCCCCTTGTGTCACTGACGCGTGGGCCACCCCCCTGACATTTAGTTAGTATTAGGTTAACACTAATTAATCCTAGGTTAGTTACCTAGTTAGTCACTGACCAGTGGGCCCGGCGCTCACTAATCCTAATTAGACTAAATAAACCCCTTGTTAACTAACTGAGTCACTGACGTGTGGACCCCACACGTCAGGTTTGACTTGGTCAGCACTGTTGACTTGCTGACGCAAGCATGACGCTGTGTTGACGCAATATATCATTTTCTGGTATTAAACTAAATCAAGAAATTCCAGAAAATGTTCAAAACTTCTAAAAATCATAGAAAATAGTCTATAACTCTGAATGAAATAATTTATATATGAAAAACTATCAGAAAAATTCAAGGAATCTGTTTATGGCATTTTCATGCATGTTTGAACAATGTTTGTCCTCTATTTTGGACAAAACAAATAAATGGCATTTAACTAATCATATATGGAGTTTGAATTCGAATCTTGTATTCAAACCAACTTCATTTAATTGTGTTGCTAGTTGCATTATAATGTTCATGCCATGTTCATCATAATGTTGCATATGTTTGTGTTTGATTTCCGACACCGTTCCTTCTCGATAGGTCCTGCTCCGGAAAGTGTTCGAGATTACCTATCAGTGGAGCAGTGCCCCCCTATTGATCTACCAGGCAAGCAACCCCCCCCTTGTTCATTCCGATAAAATCCTACTCTCTCGCTCCTGCTCTCATTTATTGCATTAGCACAACAACGATTCAACTGCTACTTTATGCTACGGTAGTTGAACCCATTCCTCTGCATGACCTGTCATTGCCACAGTAAATAGTTGAAACCCACTAGCATGTGTAGGAGTTGTTTGAGCCATGCTGTGCTTCTACCATGCCATGCCTGCTATTTCTTAGAGTTGTGTCAGGTCTGATTCATCGGGAATGAATTGGAGTGTTATGATATGTTCTGGTGCTGAGAGTTAAGCATCTGAACACGATTTGGTAAAGGTAACGGTGAGAGACCATGTAGGAGTACATGGTGGGTTGTCTCATTGGGACCGTCCTGAAGAACTGAGTTCTGTGCACGTTGTCCAATGACTAGTTACTGCCACACATTGGGCTCCGGGCGCTCCAAGCTCTCTCGACTTATTAACCGCCTTGAACTCTGTCCAGGAGTTGCAAATAGTTTCTGCTGTTTGTAGGTAGTGTTAGTAGTCTACCAAGTGGCACCCGGCCAGGTGGGCATGGGACAAACTAGGCATAGGTGGCACGGTGTACCAAGTGGCACCCGGATGGTGGGCTTGGGAACCCTGCTCACATCGTTCGGGGCCGTGAGCGACACCCCGGCCGGATCTCCTTGCGGATGGAACCCGAATAGGCGATAAACCTGGACTAGAGTCTTGTGTGGTTAGTCAGGTCGTGGCCGACACCCTCGCCAGGCTTCCGCTTGAAGGTTGCCGAGGTACATGACGTGTACATGGTGATAAGTGGTGAGAGCGTGTGTGAAGAAGTACACCCCTGCAGGGTTATCATGATCTATTCGAATAGCCGTGTCCTCGGTTATGGACTTCTTGGATGCTTACGTGGTACATAGACAACCTCAAGTGGATACTCTAAAATGTTCAAGATAAGTGTGAGTGCTATGGATGGCCTTCTCGTAGGAGAGACGGGGATGAATCCATAGTAGTGTATTGATGTAGTGATTAGTGGACTCGTGTGCGCTGCCTCACCACAAAGAAGTTTCTCATTGTCGTAGAACATGATAGCCACTGAGTCAAAGCTGGCTTGCTGCAACTAAACCCCACATTACCTTCTTGATACAAATGCATGTATGATAGGATCTGATGTAAGTCTGTTTGAGTACCTTTGTACTCACGTTTGCTTTATTTATGTTTTGCAGGTGAGACATCTGTCTCATTAGTAGTACCGCTTGGACTTCGACGAGTAGCTTGTTACCCCAGCTACGATCTTGTACCTTGGAGGGACTTGTAGATAGTCAGGCTTCTCGGCCTTTTTATTTTGTAGTTGTCTGTACTCAGACATGTAATGCTTCCGCTGCTGGTATGCTCTGAATGATGGGTCATGTGACCCCTGTTTGTATTGATGCTATGTGGCTCTTCTGAGCCTTTATCTATATGAGTTGCGTTATGTTGTGATGCCATGTTTTACAGCACATACTTGCATGTGATGCATATGTGTGACGTGTATTGCTATGTGTGGGATCCGACAATCTAGTTGTTTATCCTTGGCAGCCTCTCTTATGGGGAAATGTAGTCTGGTGCTTCCTTGAGCCATAGTAGTCCGCTACAGCCCGGTTCACCGGAGTCCTGCTAGCCCAGCACTACTGCTCAGAACACTTGATTGGCCGGCATGTGTTCCACTTCGTTCCTATGTCTGTCCCTTCGGGGAAATGTCACGCGGTGACTTCCGGAGTCCCGTTAGCCTAGTGCTACAGCCCGGATTCATACGCTGTTGACCGACATGCTCGATGTGATTCATGTATGCCTGTCTCCATAGGTCTATGCCGCTTTGGGTTCACGACTAGCCATGTCGGCCCGGGTTCTCTGTCATATGGATGCTAGCGACACTATCATATACGTGAGCCAAAAGGTGCAAACGGTCCCGGGACATGGTAAGACGACACCCGTGTGGATACCGTGCGTGAGGCCGCAAAGTGATATGAGGTGTTACATGCTAGATCGGTGTGACTTAGAATCGGGGTCCCGACAGCTTTGGTATCAGAGCCTGACTGCCTGTAGGATTTCCAAGCCAACCTGGTCGAAGTTGAGTCTAGAAATTCTTTAGTTATGTAAGGGAATTGATTGTGGAAGGGAACGTAAGGCTCTTTTTACTCCTTATGCCTCATGCCTTCTGATCTGAGTCATCCTATCTTTCCTACGGGGTTAAGGAACTAGGCTTTCTCTTCCGTCTATCAGGATCACGTGTTACTACTCCGTAGTCTCTAAGGTTTGGTTGATCTGAGTCATATCCCAGTTTGAGTACCTTCGGTGTAGCCTGATTAGCAATATCCCAGAACCTTGAGTGATGATGTTGAGTATGGTGCTACCCTATCTTTGGCAGAATGTCTCATTTGAAGCATTTACTGCCGTTATGCTGCCGGAATTGTCCTAGGAGTTCAAGAGATAGTATTGTTCCTTGTACTATAATCTACATCCTTATGATGATGCTAAATCCATCCTTTGTTTCCTTGCTTGGTTCTTCAGGATGTCGTCAGTTAACCGAAGTTCTGTTGCTCGTAGCCGGAACCACGGAGATGGTAGGGATGAGGATCCTCCCGACCAGTCTTCATTGGCAGAGTTCTTGTTAGAGATGGAGAAGAACAAGCGAGAGTCTAACCGCTTGTTAGCATGTATTGAGGAGAACACCTCCCATCAGCACAAAGAGTCAGCGTCCATCTATGATTTCATTGGTCTTAAAGCACCTACCTCCATCATTCCATTGAACCACTCGATGCAGACGACTGGCTCCGTAGTATCACAAACAAGCTGCGTTCGGCGAACGTAGCTGAAAGTGACAGGGTCACCTACGGTGCTTATCATCTGGAAGGTCCTGCTAGTATTTGGTGGCAGAACTATGAAGCTATGCTTCCAGCTGGCCAGAAAACCACCTGGAGAGATTTCACCGAGGCTTTTCGCGAGCATCACATTCCTCAAGCCCTCATTGACCGCAAGAGAGAAGAGTTCTGTAGTTTCACACAGGGTAAGATGGCTATTGATGCTTACAGTAGAGAATTTGAGAACCTTGCCCGCTATGCTACAGAAGAAGTGTCCACGGACACCAAGAAGCAGGCTAGGTTCCGGAAGGGTCTCAACCCCAAGTTGCGTCGTGATCTCCACTTGCATCATTGCAATACATTCCAGGCTCTTGTGAACAAGGCCATTAATGCGGAGACAGCTCAGCTCACTTACGAGGAGTCTCGTAAGCACACCGTGATTTGGTTTCTTTCTCCGGTTCTAGTTTGCAGAAGCGCCGGATTTGGGTTCTGAACTCCGCTCTTCCACCCAGATATTCACCGAGGCCATCTTGTGTGGCACCTCACCTAGTTCAGTTACATGCTCCACCCAGGCCTATTGGTAGACCGCTTGTCAATGCGGGTCCACGTCCTACTTCAGGGACTTGTTTCACATGCGGAGAGCCAGGACACTATGCACGTGACTGCTCTCAAACCAAATATGCTCCACCCCAGCCTGAGAAGTCTGTTGGCCGTGGTAAGCCATCACGCAAGATGATTAGTGTCAAGTCAGCTCCCATTGAATGTGGATATGTGCATCACGTCTCAGCTAGAGATGCTCATGATGATCCGGATGTCGTTCTTGGTACACTCCTTGTCAACTGTCATCCAGCTTCGGTTCTGTTTGATACCGGAGCATCTCATTCCTTCATTTCCGAAAGTTATGCCAGCTTGCACAACATATCCTTTTGTGATATGCCCTCTCCACTAGTAATTCAAACTCCTAGATCCAAATGGCAAACTTCTAGTGTAAGCCATGGTAATGAAATCCTTGTTGACAGACTTGTATTCCTTGCATCACTTATAGCCCTCAAGTCTAAAGATATTAACATCATCTTGGGTATGGACTGGATGAAAGCTCATTATGCCAAGATTGATTGTTACACCAGGACTGTTCAACTTACACATCCATCTAGCAAGATAGTCACTGTCTCCACCAAAATGGGAAGGCGTCAACTATATTCTCTAAATGCTAGCCCTCTTCCTCACCTTGAAGATATCCCGGTAGTCTGCGACTTTCAGGATGTCTTTCCAGAGGAACTGCCAGGTATTCCACCTGACAGAGATGTAGAGTTTGTTATAAGTCTTATCCCCGGAACCGCCCCAATTTCTAGGAGACCTTACAAGATGGCACCCTTAGAGCTAGCCAAGCTTACGAAACAACTCGATGAATCCTTGCAAAAGGGTTTCATCCGTCCTAGTTCTTCTCCCTGGGCTTGCCCCATCCTCTTCGTCAAGAAGAAGGATGGTACGGACCGAATGGTTGTAGATTATCGTCCCGTTAATTTGGTCACGATAAAGAACAAGTATCCGCTCCCCAGGATCAACGATCTGTATGATCAGCTCGCTGGATCCTCAATCTTCTCCAAGATGGATTTGAGGTTAGGCTACCACCAAATCAAGATCAGAAATGGGGATATTCCTAAGACGGCTTTTGCCACTCGTTATGGTCAGTACGAGTACACCGTCATGTCCTTTGGTCTAACCTACGCTCCAGCTACTTTCTCTCGCTTGATGAACTCGATCTTCATGGAGTACTTAGATAAGTTCGTCGTGGTTTACCTCGATGATATCCTTATTTACTCGAAGAACGAGGAAGAGCATGCCAAACATCTTAGACTTGTGTTAGAAAAACTCAGAGAGCACCGCATTTATGCCAAGTTCTCCAAGTGCGAATTTTGGTTGCCAGAAGTGACCTATCTCAGCCACGTAATCTCTGGTAAGGGCATTGTTGTCAATCTCGAAAGAGTTCAGGCTGTTCTTGATTGGACTCCGCCTGAAACAGTTAAGCAAGTTAGGAGTTTCCTTGGTCTAGCCAGTTATTGTCGCCGATTCATTGAGAACTTATCCAAAGTGGCCAAACCTCTCACAGAACTTCTCAAGAAAGATAAAAAGTTTGAGTGGTCCCCACAGTGTGAGCCCAGTTTTTAGGAACTGAAAAGACACTTGACTTCTGCTCCCATACTTGTGCCACCGGATTTCACTAAGGACCTTGTTATCTATTGTGATGCCTCACGACAGGGACTAGGTTGCATTCTTATGCAAGATCGCCATGTGATTGCCTATGCATCTCGACAGTTGCATCCACATGAGGAGAATTATCCTACACATGATCTAGAGCTTGCAGCCGTAGTCTATGCACTTAAGACCTGGCGACATTACCTTCTTGGTAAACGTGGCGAGATTTACACCGATCACCAGAGTCTCAAGTATATCTTCACCCAAACAGATTTGAACCTTAGGCAAAGACGTTGGTTGGAGTTGATCTCAGATTATGACTTAGGGATTACCTACACCACGGGCAAGGGGAATGTCATGGCTGATACGCTAAGTGTTAAGTCCTATTGCAACAATCTCATGTTGCAGCAGGGCCAACCACTTATCCATGAGGAATTATGTAAACTTAACCTTCACATTGTTCCTCATGGATTCCTTTCTACCTTGGTGGCGAAACCTACTCTTGTGGATCAGATCATCTCTGCTCAGAAGCAGGATACGGGAATTTCCCGGATCAAGAGAAACATTAACAAGGGAGTTAGTGGTAGTTTCTCTATAGATGATCGTGGTGTTGTTTTCTTTGAGAGTCGCTTGGTGGTTCCCAAGAATCAACATCTTCGACAATTAATCCTTAAGGAGGCGCATGAATCTCCTCTCACGATTCATCCCGGTAGTACTAAGATGTATCAGGACCTAATTAGACTAAATAAACCCCCTGTTAACTAACTGAGTCACTGACGTGTGGACCCCACACGTCAGGTTAGACTTGGTCAGCGCTATTGACTTGCTGACGCAAGCATGACGCTGTGCTGACGCAATATATCATTTTCTGGTATTAAAATAAATCAGGAAATTCCAGAAAATGTTCAAAACTTCTAAAAATCATAGAAAATAGTCTATAACTCAGAATGAAATAATTTATATATGAAAAATTATCAGAAAAATTCAAGGAATCTGTTTATGGCATTTTCATGCATGTTTGAACAATGTTTGTCCTCTGTTTTGGACAAAACAAATAAATGGCATTTAACTAATCCTATATGGAGTTTGAATTTGAATCTTGTATTCGAACCAACTTCATTTAATTGTGTTGCTAGTTGCATTAGCTCATACAACATCACATACCCATGCCATGTTCATGCATCATAATGTTGCATATGTTTGTGTTTGATTTCCGACACCGTTCCTTCTCGATAGGTCCTGCTCCAGAAAGTGTTCGAGAGTACCTATCAGTGGAGCAGTGCCCCCTGTTAATCTACCAGGCAAGAAACCCCCCCTTGTTCATTCCGGTAAAATCCTACTCTCTCGCTCCTGCTCTCATTTATTACATTAGGACAACAATGATTCAACTGCTACTTTATGCTACGGTAGTTGAACCCATTCCTCTGCATGACTTGTCATTGCCACAGTAAATAGTTGAAACCCACTAGCATGTGTAGGAGTTGTTTGAGCCATGCTGTGCTTCTACCATGCCATGCCTACTATTGCTTAGAGTTGTGTCAGGTCTGATTCATCGGGAATGAATTGGAGTGTTATGATATGTTCTGGTGCTGAGAGTTAAGCGTCTGAACACGATTTGGTAAAGGTAGCGGTGAAAGGCCATGTAGGAGTACATGGTTGGTTGTCTCATTGGGACCGTCCTTAAGAACTGAGTTCTGTGCAAGTTGTCCAATGACTAGCTACTGCCACACATTGAGCTCCGGGCGCTCCAAGCTCTCTCGACTTATTAACCACCTTGAACTATGTCCAGGAGTTGCAAATAGTTTCTGCTGTTTGTAGGTAGTGTTAGTAGTCTACCAAGTGGCACCCGGCCAGGTGGGCTTGGGACAGACTAGGCACAGGTGGCACGGTGTACCAAGTGGCACCCGGATGGTGGGCTTGGGAACCCTGCTCACATCGTTCGGGGCCGTGAGCGACACCCCGGCCGGATCTCCTTGCGGATGGAACCTGAATAGGCGATAAACCTGGACTAGAGTCTTGTGTGGTTAGTCAGGTCGTGGCCGACACCCTCGCCAGGCTTCCGCTTGAAGGTTGCCGAGGTACATGACGTGTACATGGTGATAAGTGGTGAGAGCGTGTGTGAAGAAGTACACCCCTGCAAGGTTATCATGATCTATTCGAATAGCCGTGTCCTCGATTACGAACTTCTTGGATGCTTACGTGGTACATAGACAACCTGAAGTGGATACTCTAAAATGCTCAAGATAAGTGTGAGTGCTATGGATGGCCTTCTCGTAGGAGAGACGGGGATGAATCCATAGTAGTGTATTGATGTGGTGATTAGTGGACTCGTGTGCGCTGCCTCACCTCAAAGAAGTTTCTCATTGTCGTAGAACAGGATAGCCACTGAGTCAAAGCTGGCTTGCTGCAACTAAACCCCACATTACCTTCTTGATACAAATGCATGATGATAGGATCTGATGTAAGTCTTGCTGAGTACCTTTGTACTCACGTTTGCTTTATTTATGTTTTGCAGGTGAGACATCTGTCTCACTAGTAGTACCGCTTGGACTTCGACGAGTAGCTTGTTACCCCAGCTACGATCTTGTACCTTGGAGGGACTTGTAGATAGTCAGGCTTCTCGGCCTTTTTCTTTTGTAGTTGTCTGTACTCAGACATGTAATGCTTCCGTTGCTGGTATGCTCTGAATGATGGGTCATGTGACCCCTGTTTGTATTGATGCTATGTGGCTCTTCTGAGCCTTTATCTATATGAGTTGCGTTATGTTGTGATGCCATGTTGTACAACACATACTTGCATGTGATGCGTACGTGTGACGTGTATTGCTATGTGTGGGATCCGACAATCTAGTTGTTTATCCTTGGCAGCCTCTCTTATGGGGAAATGTAGTCTGGTGCTTCCTTGAGCCATAGTAGTCCGCTACAGCCCGGTTCACCGGAGTCCTGCTAGCCCAGCACTACTGCTCAGAACACTTGACTGGCCGGCATGTGTTCCACTTCGTTCCTATGTTTGTCCCTTCGGGGTAATGTCACGCGGTGACTTACGGAGTCCTGTTAGCCCAGTGCTACAGCCCGGATTCATACGCTGTTGACCGACATGCTCGATGTGATTCATGTATGCCTGTCTCCATAGGTCTGTGCCGCTTTGGGTTCACGACTAGCCATGTCAGCTCGGGTTCTCTGTCATATGGATGCTAGCGACACTATCATATACATGAGCCAAAAGGCGCAAACGGTCCCGGGACATGGTAAGACGACACCCGTGGGGATACCGTGCGTGAGGCCGCAAAGTGATATGAGGTGTTACATGCTAGATCGGTGTGACTTAGAATCGGGGTCCCGACAGCCAAGCCCTAAAACCTCTCCGGAGGGCTGATCTGGAGTCCGTTCGGGGCTCCGGAGAGGGGAATCCATCGCCATCATCATCATCAACCATCCTCCATCAATAATTTCATGATGCTCACCGCCGTGCGTGAGTAATTCCATCGTAGGCTTGCTGGACGGTGATGGCTTGGATGTGATCTATCATGTAATCGAGTTAGTTTTGTTAGGGTTTGATCCCTAGTGTCCACTATGTTATGAGATTGATGTTAATATGACTTTGCTATGCTTAATGCTTGTCACTAGGGCCCGAGTGCCATGATTTCACATCTGAACCTATTATGTTTTCATCAATATATGAGTGTTCTTGATCCTATCTTGCAAGTCTATAGTCACCTATTATGTGTTATGATCCGTTCACCCCGAAGTGACAATAATCGGGATACTTACCGGTGATGACCGTAGTTTGAGGAGTTCATGTATTCACTATGTGTTAATGCTTTGTTCCGGTACTCCATTAAAAGGAGGCCTTTACATCCCTTAGTTTCCGTAAGGACCCCACTGCCACGGGAGGGTAGGACAAAAGATGTTATGCAAGTTGTTTTCCATAAGAACGTATGACTATATTCGGAATACATGCCTACATTACATCAATGAACTGGAGCTAGTTCTGTGTCACCCTAGGTTATGACTGTTACATGATGAACCGCATCCGGCATAATTCTCTATCACCGATCCATTGCCTACGAGCTTTCCATATATTGTTCTTTGCTTATTTACTTTCCTGTTGCTATTGCTATCATCACTACAAAATACCAAAAACATTACTTTTACTACTGTTACCTTTTGCTACCGTTATCACTACTATCATATTAATTTGCTACTAAACACTTTGCTGCAGATATTAAGTTTCCAGGTGTGGTTGAATTGACAACTCAGCTGCTAATACTTGAGAATATTCTTTGGCTCCCCTTGTGTCAAATCAATAAATTTGGGTTGAATACTCTACCCTCGAAAACTGTTGCGATCCCCTATACTTGTGGGTTATCAGCGACATGCACCACCTCATCGGTTCGTTGCTCCTCCGCCGCCCTGCCGCCTCGGCTTTCGTGCGTCGCCTCTCCGCCGCCCGTGCCCACCTGCGCCGCCGCCTAACGCCGGCTCTGGCCACCGCCACGCCTGCGCCGGCTGGATGCGAGCTCCTCCGCCGCCGAGCGCTGACCACCGCCGCCCTCTCCGTCTGGCCTGCTCCAGCTCCACCGGCGCCGGATCCGATCGGACCCGACCTCCCGGACGCCTCTACGATCTCCTTCCTCCTCTCCGACCAACTCTGGCAAGGATTCTGGCGAACCTCGAACCTCGTGCAACCCTAGATCTGGAAATCCGGAGTCCTTTTCCCCTAACATTTTTATGCCATGTTCATTGCATCACATCTCGATGACCGTAGCTCCGTTTCATGCATATGATATGTTGAATTGTTCGTCTCAATGAGCTCTTCACATTAGAAGCATTTCCATGCATGTTAATGTATGTTATGATGCCATTTTAATTGATGCAAGAGTGCTATAAATTGTTAACTACTGGTACTTATCAGATCATGAGGTTTTGTCATTTCGGTTGCATTTGATGTGTGCATGATATGGACATGAGGTCTACATGTGTTTTGAACTACATCATGTCATCTTTACAGAGGTGCTTGTCTTGTATTTTTGTGATGTATGTGGTGACTAGCACAAGAATGCAAACTAGGCTTCGTGATGTTGCTGTTTTCAGGGACTTTGGATTTTGCCAAGTCTTTTCCTGCTGTTATTTTGATACCATGTAAACTTGATGCTACAGTGAGATATGTGCTTGTTTTGAGATACTTCAGTAAGGATGTTTTGAACAGGTGGGCATGCTCTATCTATCCATGTCTCTGTTTGCAATTATGGATTGTATAGCATGTCTTGTTCTTGCTCTACTTTTGCAATAAAATGTTCCTGGCAGAATGTTAACATGTTAATCAATATTGCAATGGTTGTTGCTAGTGATCCAAGCATCCTATGAACTTGCTCTTGCCATGGTTAGCTTCATGAACATGTCATCTTGCTATTGGTATGCTTATATTGTCGTGAAATGCTTTGTGGTGAGTGGCATGAGCTCGCAAAGTTGCCTTCATAAATCTCTTTATGACATGCTCTGTTTTTCTGCAACGTCTGGAACTGTTAATAAAACTTGCTATGTTTACATGGGTGCCATCATATTTTCTATGCCTTTTGGCTCATGTTTAGCAAGGGACTTTTGATCTATGCTTTTGGTAGAATCATGCCATGCCTTTGTTTGCTATGATAGTTTCCTGTAGCATGTTGCTTGGTTGCTCTAAACATTGCTTCCTGATGTTGTTTTTGACATGTTAGTTGATATCTTTTGCACATTTGCCATGCTTGTTTGAACCTGTTCTAGTG
Organism: Triticum dicoccoides; assembly: GCF_002162155.2. Lineage (NCBI taxonomy): Eukaryota > Viridiplantae > Streptophyta > Magnoliopsida > Poales > Poaceae > Triticum > Triticum dicoccoides. The sequence continues at coordinate 461,959,601 of NC_041392.1, read as the reverse complement.
TGATTTAGCTGTAGCTCAGTGTTCATGTTTTGTCAAGCATCTCTTGTACATCACTACCATATGCTTTGTTGCTATGTTTGAGAGCCGTAGCTTAGTTTCTTGTTGCAATCTAAGTGGCATCATGCTGTTAATCGCAGAATTGTGTCATTCTTGTTTTGCTTGCCATTTGCAAACCGTGCATCCGTTTCCGGAGATCTTTATATAGATTTCATCCGAAATCATCTCATCTTTCCAGAGGCACATTTGGTTTGACAAGTTGATGCCTTGATCATTCTTTCTCTTCCGGAGCACGCATATGCATTGCATATCATATCTTGCATATCATGCCATGTATTGCATCATGTTGCTTGTGCATTGCACCATGATTGATCGATAGTCCTTTGCTTGTGTTCTTGCTTTGGTAGAGCCGGGAGACGAGTATGCGACCGAGGGACCTATTGAGAACGCTAACGAGGATCAAGCTTTCGACAACTCTGAGAACATTGCAGGAAAGATGACCATACCCTCGAAATCACTTCTATCTTTGCTTGCTAGTTGTTCGCTCTATTGCTATGTCGCGTTACCTACCACTTGCTTATCATTCCTCCCATATTGCCATGTCAAACCTCTAACCCACGTTTCCTAGCAACCCGTTGTTTGGCTATGTTACCGCTTTTGCTCAGCCCCTCCTATAGCGTTGCTAGTTGTAGGTGAAGTTGAAGTTTGTTCCATGTTGGAACATGGATTTGTTGGGATATCATTATTATATCTTATTTACTTTAATGCATCCACATACTTGGTAAAGGGTGGAAGGATCGGCCTTATGCCTGGTGTTTTGTTCCACTCTTGCCGCCCTAGTTTCCGTCATACCAGTGTTATGTTCCTGGATTTTGCGTTTCTTACGCGGTTGGGTGTTATGGGAACCCCTTGACAGTTCGCCTTGAAAAAAACTCCTCCAGCAAGTACCAACCTTGGTTTTACCATTTGCCTACCTACCACCATATACCTTTCCCTTGGGTTCTGCAGGCTCAAGGGTCATCTTTGTTCTAACCCCCTGGGCCAGTGCTCCTCTGAGTGTTGGTCCAAAACAGAGCCACTTGCAGCGCCACCTCGGGGAAACTTGAGGGTTGGTTTTAGTTGTAGGTAGTGTTCATCCAGTGTGCGCTGAGAACGAGATACGTGCAGCTCCTATCGGGATTTGCCGGCATATCCGGGCGGTCTTGATGGTCTTGTTTTACCATTGTCGAAATGTCTTGTAACCAGGATTCCGAGACTGGTCGGGTCTTCCCAGAAGAAGGAATATCCTTCGTTGACCGTGAGAGCTTGTGATGGGCTAAGTTGGGACACCCCTGGAGGGTATAAACTTTCGAGAGTCGTGCCGGTGGTTATGTGGCAGATGGGAATTTGTTAATATCCGGTTGTAGAGAACTTGACACTTAGCTTAATTAAAATGAATGAACCGTGTGTGTAGCCGTGATGGATCACTTTTCGGTAGAGTTCGAGAAGTGAACACGGCCTTGTGTTATGCTTGAGCGTAAGTAGCTTTAGGATCACTTCTTGATCACTTATAGCTTCTCGACCGTGCGTTGCTTCTCTTCTCGCTCTCTTTTTGCGTATGTTAGCCACCATATTGCTTAGTGCTTGCTGTAGCTCCAACTCAATACCTTTTCCTACCCATAAGCTTAAATAGTCTTGATCTCGTGGGTGTGAGATTACCGAGTCCTCGTGACTCACGGATACTTCCAAACAGTTGCAGGTGCCTAGGATACCAGTGTAGGTTATGATACCGAACTCAAATGGGAGTTCGACGAGGATTCGGGTCGTTACTATGTTTCTTTTCTGAATGATCAGTAGTGGAGCCCAGTTGGGACGGTCGGGGATCTAGCATTTGGGGTTGTCTTCTTTTATTTTGGTTCCGTAGTCGGACCTTTGATTGTACCTCGGATGATGGATGGGATTTGTGAAGATTACCCCTATTGCAACAAGCCTACCATGCGGCTATGCCTCTAAGTCATGCCCCGACACGTGGAAGATATAGCCGCATTGTGGGTGTCACAAGTTGGTAATCAGAGCCTTCCCCGACTTAGGAGCCCCCTGCTTCATCGAATCACCGACGTTGTTGAGTCTAGAACAAAATGTTTTGAGTCTTAGGATTATATATATCGGAGAGTAGGATTGTTTTTACTCCTCAGTCCCTTCGTCGCTCTGGTGAGGCCTCCAGGCGTAGAAGTTTTGGCTCTTCTCTCCTCAAATTTCACGAATTTTTTTAGGACCACGCGGGTATCTTGGAATCGTTTCGATGGTTTTGTGACGAGAACATTTAGGGGTTGTGGCAGTGTCCCAAGGAGTTGAGCTCCAAGGTGTTGTCGTCACAATTTTATCATTGCTGTTCTGGAATACCTGAGTTCACCGACATCGAAAATCTCTTTTAGGCAGTTGTTGGTGAGATAACCTCGATGCCACCCAGTACTGGGGCGGGAGTTCGGGAGTATTGCCATAACTCGTATAACGGATGCTTTTCGAAGGTTGAGGTACATGATTTCCGAAGGTTTCTTGGTTATGTGTTGAAGGATGGATACAGCTGGATGTAGGAATTGTTAGTTTGGGCGAGATATTATGCTTCCCCTGTATCCCCAACACATGATTGCATAGCCAGAAAGTTTCGGGAGTTTTATAGGTGGGAATTCATGTAGCTCTAGTATTTCTTCCCGCATATATTTGGTTTGTGATTTGGTAATCCTTACCACTTATTTGTTCATATTCGTACCATGTTGCTTTATTCATCTACCTTTTTCTAAGTGGCTTCTCAACTTAATGGATGTGTGATGTTTTACTTTGGAATTCATTCGTTCATCCTTGTTCGAATGTTTATTGTGAGACTATATGTTGCAATTTCGATCCTTTGATTCAGCTTGAATATCTGTCTTTCAAGATTCTAATGGATGTCAACCTCTTCAGATGGCTCCTCCAACGCGCTAGAATCCGGACCGCAATGATGGGGATCAGTCGAACCCTCTGCCACCACCTCCACCTCCGGAGGCATGGAAAGCTGTCATGGCAGCCACCAATGCCAACACTCGGATGCTTTTGCAACTCTTACAAGAGCGCAACCAAGGGCAAGGCAACCAAGGAAATCAAGGCCAAGGCAACAATCAGCCTCAGTTTTCTACCCTCAACCAGTTCCTCGCAAACCAACTGAATTCCTTCAGCAACTGCATCGAGGCCACAGACGCCGACGATTGGCACGTGGATATCTGCAAGCATTTTGAATGTAGCAATGTGAGGCCTAAGGACTTTGTCATGTTTGCTTCGTTTCAACTCAAGCACCAAGCTGCCAAGTGGTATCAACAATACAGAGATTCCAGAGGAGGTCGTGTGATTACATGGGATGATTTCCACCGAGACTTCAAAGCTCATCACATTCCACCAAGAGTTGCTGAGAGCATTCGTGAGGAGTTCTGCAATCTCAAGCAAGGCAGCATGTCCATGTATCAATACAATATCCAGTTTCAGAAACTCGCTCGCTTCGCTAAACAAGACGTTCCTGATGAAAAGACTATGATCTATCAATTCAGAGGTGGCCTCAGAGAAGATCTGCAGTTAGCTCTCGTGCTTCTTGAGCCGACCAAGTTCGATCAATGCTATAACATGGCACTAAAGCAAGAAGCTACTCAGCTCAAGTGTGAGGCATCTAAGAAGAGAGTCAGGGGCGTAGTTCAATCTTCTTCTTCATCACAAGTGTCAGCTAAGCCACAGAAGTTTTGGTTGCCTCCTCCTCCATTTCACCAGCCCTACCAACAGAAGAGCAAAGGTGACAATGGATCTTCCCACCCACCCAACCCAGGCTATCAGAACAAAGCTCAGTCTCAAACACCAAGGTCAAGTGCTCCTTATCATCGGCTTCTCTCAGAGGTTACTTGCAACAAGTCTCAGCAGAAAGGGCACGATGCAAACAAGTGCTTCAACCAAAGGCGCCTTCCGCCTCCTCCTCCTGTGAGATCTGCCAGCAATGCAGCGGTCAAGCATAATCCCAAGGATGCTAAGGTGAACATTGTCACGACCGGTTTTCCAATAAAAATATTTATTGAGAAACCAATCTTTTGAGTCCAGTATGAGAGAAATCCTCCTCACTGGTAGACAAAATCTTGATACAATAAGCCAGTAGCATAAAGTATATTACAGGGTCGAGCTACGGCTGCTCAACCAAATTATTACAAGCACGCCAATAATTATACATAATGGCGGACATGACACAGTGGTGTGGAGGCATACTACTGACTCGAGGATAGGGCGGTGGTGGAAAAACACAGCGGGGAGGGAGATACAAGACTCTAAAACTGTCATCTCGTCGAGCGTCGAGGTGAGGCTCGATGAATTTATTTGGTAGCGGAAGCGGATATAAAACAGTGACCAAATCCAGGGTCGAACAAGACTGACTGGGACTCCTCTAGGCGTCGGACTCGCTATCAAATTCTTCATCCATGAGATCGCCTTTGTCAGCATCTGGCCAAATCAACAAGCCAGTGAGTACTTTGAAAGTACTCGCAAGACAGTTCGGACATAATATATAACAAATGCATGCATGAATGCGTCATGATTAATTCACCAATGTACAATCAAAAAATTAGCATAACGAGGTGAGTAAAAGGGAAACGGCAGTAGTCCGCCTGAAATCCCAACAAAACATAAATGAAGACTGATCAGGTATCTGAAGCGACGCCTCGAAAGGTGAACAAATAAATATAAGGAAATGATGCCACAGTCGGGCGTCTTAGCGACACCACATAAAGGGCTTTAAAAGAAATGCCACAGTCGGACGTCGGGGCGACATCACAGAAAGGGCTTTAAAAGAAATACCACAGTCGGGCGTCTTAGCGACACCACA
>NC_041392.1:461909580-461954148 GCF_002162155.2 Triticum dicoccoides | reverse complement strand
GGCGACATCACAGAAAGGGCTTTAAAAGAAATGCCACAGTCGGGCGTCTTAGCGACACCGCATAAAGGGCTTTAAAAGAAATGCCACAGTCGGACGTCGGGGCGACATCACAGAAAGGGCTTTAAAAGAAATACCACAGTCGGGCGTTTTAGCGACACCACATAAAGGGCTTTTATTCACAAGGAAATAATGCTCATAATAAATATTCAATTCAGGGAAATAAATGGGTTAGTCCATCCACAGGAATAATCATTTAACCGGACTTAGCACTCATGCGATTCACCGGAGTCTCTGTCATCAAAACTGACATCTGCTTAGGACAAGCTAAAATCGAACTTGGACATGGAATAGATGATTCGAAGGAATATATGACTCTGCAGAGTTTGTACAAAATTTTTCCCACAGCCAACGGATTTCCGTAGTCACGAAGGACTAGTTCCGTTTACGGTATTTCGGAAGAAAACACAGCTAACCAGTACACACCCATCCTACCTCTCGATGCTAGGAATCACCCTAGACATCGTCCAAGGAAAAACTTTTGAGACGGGGAGATCACAATCTCGAATAGCATGGGATCAAATTTATATACGCGCACTCTAAGGGGTGCCCCCCTCTCGGTCCCAACCGGAAACACCCATGCCCCCTGACCGGATGACTGGCTTTAATCCAGGGCCATGGAACCATCATCACGGCCTCTCCTTTTTGGTGTGTACCAGGAAATCGGTTTACAAGTTACTAAGCCATAATCCTTGCGGAAAACATGTGGTAGTACAAGGAAGGAAGAATGGAAGGAACTGGAATGATACGCGTTGACATTGAAGTCACATAGTCTGGCATAAGCCTGGCATGCTACAACACTGCCATCTTACCCATCCTCATGCCAACACATGGCCATGCATACTCACATCCATCCACTCATGGATTTCGAAACTCACTTGCCTCATCGTCTCAGGTAACAGGACATTCGTCGGTATGTTTATCAACATGCCATAAACTACTTAATGCAAAAATGCCTAAACAATCATCATATCAAAAGTTCAAACATGCTTGCCTGGTTCGGAGTAGTCGGAGCCTAGCTCGGTGTAGTTCGCGGCTCCGTCACCTCCTTCGGTATCTATGGTATAAAGAAAATATATGCGCTATCGTAAATACCAAGAGGTGCACAAAAAGTATTCCAAATATTTTTTAAATAAATCTGATAAAAAACTAGACAAAATTTTAAAGAGGACAGAAAAAGAATCAATCAAAAATACTTTTCTATTTAAAAGTTATAAAGGTTTTTGTCCAGGGACTCATCTGTAATGAAACAGAAAGTTTCCAGGGGCTAGCTTATAAAAACAGAAAACGTTTCAGTAGCAACTACGCCAGCCCAGCGGGGAAAACGTATTTTTCCCGAAGGCGTTTTCAGAAAACGATTCATTTAGAAATGACAGAGAGGCTGATGGAGGGTCCCGCCTGTCAGGTTTGAATATACGAACGGGGCGGCAGATTTCGCCGGTGCCCGAGAGCCGCGGTGGTCGCCGGCGGCGATCCACGGCGAGGCAGGGGGATCGGAGGGTATTTCCTTGTTCAGGGCACCTTTCCGCGTCGGTTGGTGGTGGTGGTGGTCGCCGGCGAGTACCACGTCGGCGCGAGCCTTGCTCCGGCAGACGGCGGCTCGGGTGGTCGAGGGACTCGTCGGAGAGAGCTGCGAAGGACAAATCGATGCTGGCGTTAGCTTACTGGGTGCTAGAGGAGGCTATAGACAAGATTTGGGCACTGGGGACGGCCTCACCGGAGCGAATCGAGGTGGAGGCCGAGGCGGGTCGGGGCGGCCGGAGTTGGGGGAGGAGACCTCCTCGAGGTCCTCCTAGTGGCCTGGCGGGGCTTTGGTGAGGTGTAGAGGTGGTGCGTGCTCGAGGGTGAGCTCGGGGGCCCTTTTTATAGGCGGTCCGAGGCGGTGGCCGTGAACGGGGATCTCCGGTGAAGGTTACGGCGGCGCAGGGCTTGGTCGGGGGTGATTAGGGAGTTGAGCGTCGTCGTTGAGGTCCACCGGTTCCATTTAGGTGCTAATCGGGCTGGGATTTGGTGCTATGGGCGAGTTCGACAGAACGGGGCGGCGCGGGCCCGTCGGCGGCAGGGAGCACGTTCCGTGCTTGCCGGGCCACGGCGACGGTGCCACGGGCGTGCGCTGGCATGCATGAGGCCACGCGGAGAGCAGAGGGGCATTGGGCGGCGCCGAACGGCGTTGAGCCGCCGTTCCGTCCCCTGTCGGCTGCTACGGGGGTTCGGCCGCCGCAAGACACGCCGGCGCGGGCGGCCAAGGGCGCCACCGACACCGGGAAGACGCCAAGTGCGCATGCGGGGGTGCTGGCCAGGGAGAAGAAGCCGCGTGCAACGCGCCAAGCACACTGTCTACGCGTGATTGAAACTGACGGACGAAAACGACACTGAAAACTGAATTTTTCTGAATATGAACAGCAACAGCGCAAGCAAGGTGTTCGACAGAATGAATTTGGCCTCTGGGGATTTTTTCCTTGAGCTGATTTTTGGTGGAGTGGCCACTCATTGCTCCAGTAGGCTGCCTGAATTTTGGTGGGATTTTAGAAGAAGTGTAGATATGAATTTCATCAAATTTGGCAAATCTGGTCCAAACTTGCAGAGACTGAAATTTGAAAAAATTTGAAAAGAGGAGGAGTGGATCAAGATGGTTCTGGGTTGTGGGTACAAAGGACCTTCCAGGAGAGTTGGTTTGAGGTCAAAACTCAAATGCAAAAGGGTACTTGCTTTGGAAATCTCTCAGGCTCCAAATAATTTGCAGAAATGATTTGAGGGGAAAGAAAATTAGAATAAAATCCAAAACTTGCTTGGATTAGTTGGGACAGAGAACTTAGGTTGATTACAAGGAGGAGGGGAGGTTTTGGAGGGTTTTACCACATGGGCAAAATACAAAGTCATGGGTGGTTTCCAAGATATGAAAATCCCAAATTTTCATAGAGTTTCTTTTTAAAAGAAAAAAGATTAAACTCCCAAAATAATTTGAGAGAGAACAAACAGAGAAGAAGTTTCAAAAGATCAAACACCAAAGTTTGAAGAAAAATTAAAATCCTTGCCAAAGAAAAGGAAGTTTTTAAAGAGGAAGGTTTTCTGGAAAATTTTAAATGACCTCTTTTCAAAAATCACAAAGTTTTTGCTGAAAACAAAATAAAATTTTTGGAGTGTCACAACACCTACCCCCTTAGGAAAAATCTCGTCCCCGAGATTCCAGCTGATCCTTAAATAAGTATGGATGTTCTGTCCGAAGAAAATCCTCTCTTTCCCAAGTTGCTTCGCTTTCGGTGTGGTTGCTCCACTGAACTCTGAAAAACTTGATGGTCTTCTGTCGGGTTCTCCTTTCAGACTCCTCTAATATTTTTACTGGGCGTTCCCGATAAGTGAGGTCTGGCTGCACGTCAATGTTCTCATGGAATACTTGTTTCTCTGGTTTGCTTACGCACTTCCTTAATTGAGAGACGTGGAACACGTCGTGAATGTTGGACAAGTCTTCGGGTAAGTCTAGCTGGTAGGCTACAGTGCCTCTTCGTGCCACTATGCAGAATGGTCCAATGAATCTTGGTGCTAACTTTCCTTTAATCTTAAACCGTTGCATTCCCCTCATAGGTGATACTCGTAGGTACACAAATTCACCGGGTTCAAAATTGACCCCACGATGTTTCTGATCGTAATAACTCTTCTGTCGGCTTTGAGCGGTCTTGAGTAGGTCCCTGATTAGCTTGACTTTTTCCTCGGCTTCTTTGAGCAAGTATGGGCCGAAGATACGGCTGTCTCTGGTCTCTGACCAATTTAGCAGGGTACGACATCTCCGTCCATATAGGGATTCAAAAGGTGCCATTTGTAGGCTGGCCTGGTAACTGTTGTTGTATGCGAACTCGGCATATGGCAGGCTTTCTTCCCAACTGGTTCCATATGTGAGGACACATGCTCTCAGCATGTCTTCTAAAATTTGGTTTACGCGTTCAGTCTGTCCATCAGTCTGGGGATGATAGGCTGTGTTGAAGGCCAATTGAGTTCCCAGAGCCTGTTGTAAATGATCCCAGAATCTCAAGACAAATTGAGTGCCTCTGTCGGATATTATAGTCTTCGGGACTCCATGCAGACAAACTATACGGGCGAGATAAATCCTGGCAAGCTTCTGAGTGTTGTAGGTTGTCTTCACTGGAATGAAATGTGCCACCTTGGTTAATCTATCGGTGATGACCCATATGGCATCATTCCCGTGTCGTGACCGAGGTAGTCCGACAATAAAATCCATCCCTATTTCATCCCATTTCCACTCAGGTATTTTGTTTGGCTGCAGTAGTCCGACTGGTTTTTGATGCTCAACTTTTATGCGTTGACAAGAATCGCAACATGCAACGAATGTGGCTATGTCCCTCTTCATACCGTGCCACCAAAATCTTTCCTGAATATCCTTATACATTTTGGTTCCTCCAGGGTGGATTGAATATGGAGTGGTGTGTGCTTCAGCTAGGATTTGCTGTCCGAGGTCCTCTATGTTTGGCACGCAGAGTCTGTCCCCGTACCATAATATTCCATCATCGCCTATGACAAATTCCAAGGCCTTGCCCATACTCACCTTTCTTTTAATTCCTTCAATGCTGGGGTGACCAGGCTGAGCTTCTTTAATTCTCTCCACAAGCTCGGGCTTTATTTCCAAGTTTGATATGGTGCCTCCCGTGATCATTGACAAGTTGAGTTTGGCAAATTCTTGTTGGAATTCAGGTCTCAAACTTTGCAGACTATTTTTGTCGGAGCTGGGACTTCGACTAAGAGCATCGGCCACTACATTTGCTTTCCCTGGATGATAGTGGATACCAACATCATAATCCTTTACCAATTCCAACCAGCGTCGTTGCCGTAAGTTTAGTTCTGGCTATGTGAAAATATATTTGAGACTTTTATGGTCCTTGTATATTTCACATCGATTCCCAAGTAGGAAATGCTTCCATTCCTTAAGTGCATGAATGACTGCTCCCATTTCTAAGTCATGAGTGGGATAATTTTCCTCATGCTTGCGGAGTTGTCGTGAAGCGTATGCGACAACCTTGCCTTCTTGCATCAACACGCACCCGAGACCTTTTCGGGATGCGTCACAATACACCTCAAAGTTTTTGTGTATGTCTGGCACAATTAATACCGGTGCTGTGGTTAATTTCTGTTTTAACTCTTGGAAACTTTTTTCCCAGGCTTCTGTCCATTCAAACTTCTTATCCTTCTTGAGCAACTGCGTCATTGGCTTGGCTAGGGTGGAGAATCCTTCAATAAATCTGCGGTAATATCCTGCCATTCCGAAGAAACTTCGTATGTCCGTTACGCTGGCTGGTGCCTTCCAGTCAAGTATGGCCCTAACTTTCTCCGGGCCCACTGCTATACCGTCTTGGGTCAGCACGTGACCTAGAAAGCCTACTTGTCTTAGCCAAAATTCGCACTTGCTGAACTTGGCATACAATTGATGTTTCCTGAGTTCTCCTAACACAATCCTGAGATGTTCCGCGTGCTCTTCTGGTGTTTTGGAGTATATCAGAATATCATTGATAAATACCACAACGAACTTGTCCATAAACTTCATAAATACTTTGTTCATGAGGTGAACAAAATATGCGGGGGCTTTTGTTAATCCAAAAGGCATAACTGTGAACTCATATAGTCCATATCTGGAGGTGAAGGCTGTTTTGGGGATATCTTATGTTCGCACTTTTAATTGATGGTATCCTGACCTTAAGTCAATCTTTGAGAATACCTTGGCCTGAGCGAGCTGATCAAATAAATCATTTATTCGTGGCATCGGGTATTTGTTCTTGACTGTGACCATGTTAAGTGCTCGGTAGTCTATGCACAATCTTAGTGTTCCATCCTTCTTTTTGGCAAACAAAATTGGTGATCCCCAAGGTGAGGAGCTGGCTCGAATGTATCCCTTGTGCAGTAATTCCTTTATTTGTTTCTTCAACTCGGTCAACTCGGATGGTGCCATTCTATATGGTTTCTTGTACATGGGGGTGGTCCCTGGTGCTAGCTCAATGATGAATTCTATTTCTCTGTCTGGTGGCATGCCTGGTAGTTCTTCGGGAAATACGTCTGGAAATTCACATACTACTGGAACCTTGCTTAACTCAGAAACGTCCACCTTATTCAATCTCGGCTGCCGGGGTATTTTTCTTTCCTTGGCTAATACTTTTATTGTCTTCCCGTGGTGGTGCGTGAGAATTACGGTCCGGTTGAAACAGTTAATAAAACCTTTGTTGGTGGTTAACCAGTCCATCCCTAGGATGACATCCAGTCCTTTATTTTCCAACACAATAAGATTGGCGTAAAATTTCAATCCTTCGAACTCAATGACCACATTCTGACAGTAACTCTGAGTAACTTGCTGAATCCCAGGGGACTTGATGATCATGGATTTTTCCAAGGGAGACATCGAAAAATTATTTTGCAAAGCAAAACTTTTCGAAATGAATGAGTGAGAAGCTCCAGAATCAAACAAAACCGTTGCAAGTGTTGTGTTGACAGGAAATGTACCGAGTATGATATCCGGAGCATTTTGTGCTTCTTCTTTGGTCACGTGGTTTAGATGACCCTTCCTGTGGTTGTTGTTGGGGTTGAAATTGTTGCGCTTGGGCGCTGAATTATTTCCACCATTGTTTGGCTTCGGGGTCGAGTTCCTTGGCTTGGGGCACTGTTTGGCGTAGTGCCCTTCTTCTCCACAAGCGTAGCAAGTAACGCCTGGGTGATATGTGAACTCTTTGTCCCTTGCATGGAAATTCTTGGTTGGGCGAGAGATGTTTGTTGTAGGTTTGTGTGTCCCACCTTTCTGAAAATCTGTCCTGCTTCGGTGGTTGCGTGCAAGAGTAGTCTGGTCTCTTTTTCGCTTACGTAAATCCTCCAAGCTACGTCTCTCATTTTCCAGAGTAATAGCTTTGTCCACTAGTGTCTTAAAATCCGGAAAAGTGTGAACGACCAGTTGGCATTTAAGCGCGGGCGCCAGACCGTCAAGGAATTTCTCCATCTTCTTGTTTTCAGTCATACGTTCTTCATTGGCATAGCGGGATAATAGAGTAAATTAACCGTTGTATTCTGACACTGTCATGTTCCTTTGTTTGAGGTCATCGAACTCTGTCTTCTTAATTTTCGTAATACTCTTGGGAATGTGTGCACCACGGAAACCTTCCTTGAAACCATCCCAGGTTATATCATTTTCGTTGGGGTGCATGTGCAGAAAATTCTCCCACCATGATGCAGCTGCTCCTGTGAGATAGTGCGGAGCATATAGTACTTTCTCGAGATCTGAACATTTTGCAATAATTAATTTTCTCTCCATATCTCAAAGCCAATCCTCGGCTTCAAGAGGCTTGTCAGTATGAGAAAATGTTTGGGGACGTGTCTTCTGTAGCTCAGATAACTTGGAATGCTGCTGATTCTGTCCATGTTGATTTCCCATGTTGATGACTTGGTTCATCATTTCCCGATGTTGTTGCTGACTCTGCTCATAAAGGCAGCACATTTGTGAAAGTGCCGATTCACTGCCCTGTTGGCTTGACTGTCCCTGAGTGAACTCGTTGCTGGGTTGTGTATCATAATTTTCCTCTGGTGGAGTTGGCATGGAGCGAGTCCAAGGACGAGACATTTTTCACTCTGGGGATATTTTGTAAAACCCATAAGAAAAGCGGAAAGAGTCGCAAAAACAATACCATAAATGCATAAAGCTGGCAAATAAAATTAAATAACCAAGCTTACTAAAGTAAAACAAATCGACTTGCGCACGGAGAAGGACTGCTCATTACATATCTTACAAGCGGGCAGTAATTATACAATACATCACTCAGGATATGCGTACATAATCCTGACATGTTATTTAGGCTAGTGCACTTCTCCAGATCCTACATGATGCGCAAACAGGCTACTTCTCACAACCTATGTACATATAAACATATCATACAAAGCGGTACATTACATGGCGGCTAAGCGTACTCTGGCGGATATGTTGACGACCTCCTTTGCCCTGCCGAGGGCGAGGCGTAGCGAGGTTGGGGACTCGACTTCCTCCTCGCTAATAGGCTCCATACGTGTAGTGTTTTGCAGAGTGGACGGAGCGGGTGCCAGGGGCGGAACAACACGAACAGGAGTGGGCGCGAAGGGTGGTGTAGTGCGCGCTGGAGTGGGTGCAATGACTTGGTTCAATTCTTCGGTAGAAGGCAGGCGACGAGTAGGCGTATAAGATGCTGAGGATGAGACCAAAGTCAGTGGCGGTGCAGTGGGTAGGAGCTCCCTCCTGTTGGCAGCACAGCCATGAACTGAGTCCATGCGGGTAGCTACGAAGTCGTCCACCAGGTTGTCGAAGGCTGCCTCCAGGGCCCGGAGATACTCAATGAGCATCTCAAAAGCCTCGTCTCGTTCTCCTCTGGGGAAGGAGAATGCGTAGTGACAGGTGTAAGGCACATGGCATGGAAGATAACGGTAACGACGAGTCTTCATCACGGGGAGGACATCCCTGAGACGAGCTATCGCCTCGCGGGCTGCCATCTACATAGCATGCCTCTCCGAAGGCATGGCTCTTCCCAAGAACCGGAAGCGGCGTAACTCACCACGCCCTCCCTTGAACTGCACCGCGGCCTGGTGCATGGTCAGACTGTCGTTGACTCGGTGCTGGCAGAGTGTGAAGACTGGGCGCACAGATGGCCCCATCGCGACCTGAACGATGAAGGAAAGAAGCTTGACGAACCCATCGGGCACGTTGGCGAAGGTCTGAGACTCGCAGCTGTTGTCGGCCATCTACAAAAGTAGGCAAAAATTCTGCATGGTCAGATCATAAATCTATGTTGACTGACAGAAAATGACTACAATCAAGATAATATGGAAAGGCTCAATCATGCTAATAACCAATTAGCGATCACACCTAGTGGCTTCCTACAGTCAGCCTGGCTCTGGTACCAAGCTTGTCATGACCGGTTTTCCAATAAAAATATTTATTGAGAAACCAATCTTTTGAGTCCAGTATGAGAGAAATCCTCCTCACTGGTAGACAAAATCTTGATACAATAAGCCAGTAGCATAAAGTATATTACAGGGTCGAGCTACGGCTGCTCAACCAAATTATTACAAGCACGCCAATAATTATACATAATGGCGGACATGACACAGTGGTGTGGAGGCATACTACTGACTCGAGGATAGGGCGGTGGTGGAAAAACACAACGGGGAGGGAGATACAAGACTCTAAAACTGTCATCTCGTCAAGCGTCGAGGTGAGGCTCGATGAATTTATTTGGTAGCGGAAGCGGATATAAAACAGTGACCAAATCCAGGGTCGAACGAGACTGACTGGGACTCCTCTAGGCGTCGGACTCGCTATCAAATTCTTCATCCATGAGATCGCCTTCGTCAGCATCTGGCCAAATCAACAAGCCAGTGAGTACTTTGAAAGTACTCGCAAGACAGTTCGGACGTAAGATATAACAAATGCATGCATGAATGCGTCATGATTAATTCACCAATGTACAATCAAAAAATTAGCATAACGAGGTAAGTAAAAGGTAAACAGCGGTAGTCCGCCTGAAATCCCAACAAAACATAAATGAAGACTGATCGGGTATCTGAAGCGACGCCTTGAAAGGTGAACAAATAAATATAAGGAAATGATGCCACGGTCAGGCGTCTTAGCAACACCACATAAAGGGCTTTAAAAGAAATGCCACAGTCGGACGTCGGGGCGACATCACAGAAAGGGCTTTAAAAGAAATACCACAGTCGGGCGTCTTAGCGACACCACATAAAGGGCTTTAAAAGAAATGCCACAGTCGAACGTCGGGGCGACATCATAGAAGGGGCTTTAAAAGAAGTACCACAGTCGGGCGTCTTAGCGACACCACATAAAGGGCTTTAAAAGAAATGCCACAGTCGGACGTCGGAGCGACATCACAGAAAGGGCTTTAAAATAAATGCCACAGTCGGGCGTCTTAGCGACACCACATAAAGGGCTTTAAAAGAAATGCCACAGTCGGACGTCGGGGCGACATCACAGAAAGGGCTTTAAAAGAAATACCACAGTCGGGCATCTTAGCGACACCACATAAAGGGCTTTTATTCACAAGGAAATAATGCTCATAATAAATATTCAATTCAGGGAAATAAATGGGTTAGTCCATCCACAGGAATAATCATTTAACCGGACTTAGCACTCATGCGATTCACCGGAGTCTCTGTCATCAAAACTGACATCTGCTCAGGACAAGCTAAAATCGAACTTGGACATGGAATAGATGATTCGAAGGAATATATGACTCTGCAGAGTTTGTACAAAATTTTTCCCACAGCCAACGGATATCCGTAGTCACGAAGGACTAGTTCCGTTTACGGTATTTCGGAAGAAAACACAGCTAACCAGTACACACCCATCCTACCTCTCGATGCTAGGAATCACCCTAGACATCGTCCAAGGAAAAACTTTTGAGACGGGGAGATCACAATCTCGAATAGCATGGGATCAAATTTATATACGCGCGCTCTAAGGGGTGCCCCCCTCTCGGTCCCAACCGGAAACACTCATGCCCCCTGACCGGATGACTGGCTTTAATCCAAGGCCATGGAACCATCATCACGGCCTCTCCTTTTTGGTGTGTACCAGGAAAGCGGTTTACAACTTACTAAGCCATATTCCTTGCGGAAAACATGTGGTAGTACAAGGAAGGAAGAATGGAAGGAACTGGAATGATACGCGTTGACATTGAAGTCACATAGTCTGGCATAAGCCTGGCATGCTACAACACTGCCATCTTACCCATCCTCATGCCAACACATGGCCATGCATACTCACATCCATCCACTCATGGATTTCGAAACTCACTTGCCTCATTGTCTCAGGTAACAGGACATTCGTCGGTATGTTTATCAACATGCCATAAACTACTTAATGCAAACATGCCAAAACAATCATCATATCAAAAGTTCAAACATGCTTGCCTGGTTCGGAGTAGTCGGAGCCTAGCTCGGTGTAGTTCGCGGCTCCGTCACCTCCTTCGGTATCTACGGTATAAAGAAAATATATGCGCTATCGTAAATACCAAGAGGTGCACAAATAGTATTCCAAATATTTTTTAAATAAATCTTATAAAAAACTAGACAAAATTTTAAATAGGACAGAAAAAGACTCAATCAAAAATACTTTTCTGTTTAAAAGTTATAAAGGTTTTTGTCCAGGGACTCATCTGTAATGAAACAGAAAGTTTCCAGGGGCTAGCTTATAAAAACAGAAAACGTTTCAGTAGCAACTACGCCAGCCCAGCGGGGAAAACGTATTTTGCCCGAAGGCGTTTTCAGAAAACGATTCATTTAGAAATGACAGAGAGGCTGACGGAGGGTCCCGCCTGTCAGGTTTGAATATAGGAACGGGGCGGCAGATTTCGCTGGTGCCCGAGAGCCGCGGTGGTCGCCGGCGGCGATCCACGGCGAGGCAGGGGGATCGGAGGGTACCTCCGTGTTCAGGGCACCTTTCCGCGTCGGTTGGTGGTGGTGGTGGTCGCCGGCGAGTACCACGTCGGTGGCGAGCCTTGCTCCGGCGGACGGCGGCTCGGGTGGTCGAGGGACTCGTCGGAGAGTGCTGCGAAGGACAAATCGATGCTGGCGTTAGCTTACTGGGTGCTAGAGGAGGCTATAGACAAGATTTTTGCGCCGGGGACGGCCTCACCGGAGCGAATCGAGGTGGAGGCCGAGGCGGGTCGGGGCGGCCGGAGTTGGGGGAGGAGACCTCCTCGAGGTCCTCCTAGTGGCCTGGCGGGGCTTTGGTGAGGAGTAGAGGTGGTGCGTGCTCGAGGGTGAGCTCGGGGGCCCTTTTTATAGGCGGTCCGAGGCGGTGGCCGTGAACGGGGATCTCCGGTGAAGGTTACGGCGGCGCAGGGCTTGGTCGGGGGTGATTAGGGAGTTGAGCGTCGTCGTTGAGGTCCACCGGTTCCATTTAGGTGCTAATCGGGCTGGGATTTGGTGCTATGGGCGAGTTCGACAGAACGGGGCGGCGCGGGCCCGTCGGCGGCAGGGAGCACGTTCCGTGCTTGCCGGGCCACGGCGACGGTGCCACGGGCGTGCGCTGGCATGCATGAGGCCACGCGGAGAGCAGAGGGGCGTTGGGCGGCGCCGAATGGCGTTGAGCCGCCGTTCCGTCCCCTGTCGGCTGCTACGGGGGTTCGGCCGCCACAAGACACGCTGGCGCGGGCGGCCAAGGGCGCCACCGACGCTGGGAAGACGCCAAGAGCGCGTGCGGGGGTGCTGGCCAGGGAGAAGAAGCCGCGTGCAACGCGCCAAGCGCACTGTCTACGCGTGATTGAAACTGACGGACGAAAACGACACTGAAAACTGAATTTTTCTAAATATGAACAACAACAGCGCAAGCAAGGTGTTCGACAGAATGAATTTGGCCTCTGGAGATTTTTCCTTGAGCTGATTTTTGGTGGAGTGGCCACTCATTGCTCCAGTAGGCTGCCTGAATTTTGGTGGAATTTTAGAAGAAGTGTAGATATGAATTTCACCAAATTTGGCAAATCTGGTCCAAACTTGCAGAGACTGAAATTTGAAAAAATTTGAAAAGAGGAGGAGTGGATCAAGATGGTTCTGGGTTGTGGGTACAAAGGACCTTCCAGGAGAGTTGGTTTGAGGTCAAAACTCAAATGCAAAAGGGTACTTGCTTTGGAAATCTCTCAGGCTCCAAATAATTTGCAGAAATGATTTGAGGGGAAAGAAAATTAGAATAAAATCCAAAACTTGCTTGGATTAGTTGGGACAGAGAACTTAGGTTGATTACAAGGAGGAGCGGAGGTTTTGGAGGGTTTTACCACCTGGGCGAAATACAAAGTCATGGGTGGTTTCCAAGATATGAAAATCCCAAATTTTCATAGAGTTTCTTTTTAAAAGAAAAAAGATTAAACTCCCAAAATAATTTGAGAGAGAACCAACAGAGAAGAAGTTTCAAAAGATCAAACACCAAAGTTTGAAGAAAAATTAAAATCCTTGCCAAAGAAAAGGAAGTTTTTAAAGAGGAAGGTTTTCTGGAAAATTTTAAATGGCCTCTTTTCAAAAATCACAAAGTTTTTGCTGAAAACCAAATAAAAATTTTGGAGTGTCACAAACATGATGAACGCAGCTCAGGCAGAGGATTCTTCAGAAGTGATCATGGGTAACCTTCCAGTTAACTCCTTTCCTGCAAAAGTATTGTTTGATACGGGTGTATCGCTTTCTTTCATTTCAAGACCTTTTGTTGCCAAGCATGAGTTTGTGACTGAAAAGATTCCTTTCCCGTTGAAGATTGTGTCCCCGGGTAAGAAAATGACATCTAATAATTGCGTCCTGAATGTGTCTATCAAGATGGGAAACTATAAAGTTCTATCTTCTCCAATTGTTCTTGGTGACTTGGATATTGATCTCATTCTCAGGATGGACTGGCTTTCTAAGCACAAGGCTCAGCTTGATTGTGCTGCCAGGCAGATTCAATTGACACACTCTTCTGAGGATGTGATCATCTATGCCGCTCGGGATGAAACCATTCAACTATTTTCTCTCAATGAGAAGGGAGAGTTGAATGCCATCTCTCACATTCCAGTCTTTTGTGAATATCAAGACATCTTTCCAGAAGAGCTTTCGGGAATGCCTCCTCACTGGCTAGTTGAATTCGTTATCGATCTTGAGCGTGGCACGGAACCTGTTTGCAAACGTCCTTACAAGCTTGGACCAAAGGAGTTGAAGGAATTAAAGAAACAGCTTGATGAACACGAGCGTCTGGGTCTGATCAGACCGAGTTCATCTCCATGGGGTTGTGGTGTCCTTTTTGTCAAGAAGAAGGATGGAACGAACGACTCTGCGTCGGCTACCGTCCATTGAACAAGAAGACAATAAAGTCCAAGTATCCACTTCCCAACATCAATGAGATTTTCGAGCAACTTAAAAGTGCTCAAGTATTGTCCAAGCTTGACCTCCGTATGCGTTACCATCATATTCACATTCGTGAACAAGATATCCCCAAGACAGCATTCAGAACAAGCTATGCTTCTTATGAATATATTGCCATGTCTTTCGGCCTTGTCAATGCTCCTCCAGCGTTCTCTCGCATGATGAACTTCGTATTCAACCCTTACAGAGATGAATTCGTCCTAGTGTATCTCATTGATATCTTGATCTTTTCCAAGAATAAGGAGGATCATGCCAAGCATTTGAGATTGGTGCTTGAAAAACTCAGAGAGCATCAATTCTATGCGAAGTTTTCCGAGTGTGAGTTCTGGCTTGACGAAGTTCTCTACCTTGGTCATATCATCTCCGCCAAGGGCATCGCTGTTAATCCCAAGAAGGTGTCTGCAATTGTGAATTGGGAGCCTCCTCAAAATGTCAAGCAGCTCCGCAGTTTTCTTGGGCTTGCAAGCTATTGTCGAAGATTCGTTGAAAATTTCTCTAAGATTGCAAATCCTCTTTCCAACCTCCTCGAGAAGCATGTCAAGTATGTATGGACACCTGAATGTGACGTTGCCTTCAACACCCTCAAAGAGAAGCTGGTCACAGCTCCTGTCTTGACTCCTCCTGATGAATCCAAGCCATTCGAAGTTTTCTGTGATGCCTCCTTGCAAGGTCTCCGTGCTGTGTTAATGCAAGAGAAGAAAGTTGTGGCCTATACCTCTCGCGAGTTGAAGTCCAACGAAAGGAACTACCCCACTCATGATCTTGAGTTGGCGGTAGTTGTCCATGCATTATTAACGTGGAGACATCTCTTGTTGGGAAGGAAAGTGGACATCTTCACAGATCATAAGAGCCTCAAGTACATCTTCACTCAACCCAACCTCAACCTCAGGTAGACACAATGGGTCGAAATGATTCAACAATACAATGCGAGTATTGAATATACTCCAGGCAAGGCCAATGTCATTGCAGATGCTTTGAGCAGGAAGGTTTAATGCAACAGCTTATTTCTCAAGCCCTTCCAACCGGACCTTCGTGAAGCTTTCCGCAAACTGAACCACCAAGTTGTTCCTCAAGTCTTTCTTGCCAACCTCCAAGTCTCTCCTACTTTGGAAATCAGATTCGTGAGGCACAACTCCTGGATTCCATGGTGAAGAAGGTGAAACATGGGATTGCCAAGAGCCGACCCAAATACAAGTGCTATCGCATTGATGAGAAAGACACTCTATTCTTTGAGGACCGGATTGTGGTTCCTAAAGGTGATCTAAGGAAAGTCATATGAACGAGGCACACAACTCCCTTCTATCCATTCATCCTAGAAGTACGAAGATGTATCATGACCTCAAGTAGTCGTATTGGTGGACGCGAATGAAGCGAGAAATTGCTCAATTCGTGAATGAATGTGATGTCTGCAGAAGGATGAAAGCAGAACACCAATGGCCAGCTGGTCTCCTCCAACCTCTTGCTATTCCAGAATGGAAGTTTGACCATATTGAAATGGACTTCGTGACTGGATATCCCAAGTCCAGGCGTGGAAATGATGTTATCTTCGTTGTCATCGACAAGCTTACTAAAGTGGCTCATTTCCTTCCAATCAAAGAATCTGTCACAACATCTCAGCTAGCAGAGCTATACACCTCCAGGATTGTCTCTTTTCACGACATTCCGCAATTGATATCTTCAAATCGTGGAAGCATCTTCACTTCTAAGTTCTGGGACTCCTTCCAGAAGGCCATGGGCACCAACATTCACTTCAGCACAGCTTTCCATCCTCAAACGAGTGGCCAATTCGAGCGAGTCAATCAAATCCTTGAACATATGCTCAGGGCTTGTGTCATTTCCTTCGGTATGAATTGGAAAGATTGTCTTCCATATGCTGAGTTCTCCTACAACAATAGCTTCCAAGCGAGTTCGGGCAAGGCCCCATTTGAGATTCTCTATGGCCGAAAGTGTCGTACTCCTCTCAATTGGTCAGAGACTGGTGAATGCCAACTTCTTGGCAATGATTTGATCACAGAGGCTGAAGAAATGTGTAAAGTCATCCGTGAAAATCTAAAAGCCGCGCAATCGCGCCAGAAGAGTTACTATGATAGCAAGCACTGTGACTTGGCTTTCGAGATCGGAGACCATGTCTATCATGGAATTGTCACGGCAGATGTCCTAGTGAAAGGACTTAGTCGTGGAGCCATCGCAACTAGGAATCTTAAAGGGGTTAATCGGGATAAAGGACATGAGAGGTTTATACTGGTTCATCCCCTTGCAGTGAAAGTAAAGCCTAGTCCAGTTGATGTGGCATTGCTAGGTTTCGATGACCAAGGAGCAAAATACGCTAGCTTGGCTCTCGATCTGTTGTTTCTTGCCCTAAGCCGCCACCTATTGGCATTCTGGGAACGGGGTCCCCAGACTTGCCTGCCTGCGGCCTGCAGCGTGGCTCAAAGGGGGGCCCAGCGCGGCCCATCTTCACCAACACAAACCCAAGACCCTCGCGAGGGGCCAAGCCTCGCGGGGCGGACAACATGGAGCTTCCTCAGGCACGGCCTCATCAGGCTGGCTCATGAGGAGGCGGAGAGACCAAGGCGGGGTACCTCACGAGGTGCCCATGACGCAAGCCATGACGACCGAGGCCGCCAGGCGGGTGCCAGCCCCGCGCAGTGTCCTCCTTTCCTCTTTGGTGCAAAGTGGGCAAGCACAGCCGTGGAGTACTGAGGCATCAGGCAAAGGTTGCCATTTCGGTGCAACGAGACCAAGACCAGGAGGACTACGAGACGGAGGTCACTGTGGAGCCCAGACGGCGTCATCATCAGAGCTTTGCGCAGGCGAAGACTACTTTTGTCAAGAGAGCTGATACTAGCTGTCCCCCTTCAAATTAGCCCGCCATTGTTGGCTCCCTTCCCGCTCGATATTTGGGAAGAGGACCAGGGCCTCTATAAATAGGACCAGCCACCCACATAGCAAAGGGGGGTTGGAAGAAAAGAGAGCTGAGGGCTTCGAAGGAAGAGGCTCTTTAGCGAGAGGTTTCGATCAGAAAGAGAGAGAGAGAGATAAAGGTGATTGAACTCCTCCCAGCAGTTCATTGCCCCAGCCAAGAACAGACCCTCGCGAGGCTATTCTTCCTTGTATTGTTCATCATCATCAGCCCAAGAGGCAATCCACCACACCACACACTGGAGTAGGGTATTACACCACAACGGTGGCCCGAACCAGTATAAACCCTATGTCTCTTGTGTTGTTCTTTCCATAGTTTAGATCCTAGCAAGGCGGAGGGGTGCAGGTAGGTAGGAGGCGAAATCTCCACGCGCACCCCAGTGTTCGAACCTCAAGGGTCTGCCGGAACCCGAAATCCGACTTTTGGCGCGCCAGGTAGGGGTGCGCCGGGATTCGTCTTCCACCACCCCGTTCTCCTCCGACCATCACGCCCATGTCTGACGCTCGTCGGGCCCGCGCCGAGCACCGGGCCGTGCTCACTTCCCGCGTCGCCCAGACGGCCCCTGTCGGTGGGCGTCCTCACCGTTCCCCATCACCTGCCGTCGACGCCGCCACTGGCCCGGCGGGGGACAAGCAGCAAGCATCGTCCCAGCAATCCGTCCGTGCGGCAAGATGACCGCACCGCAACTCCCTCGCTCACCCCAGCTGGATCTTCGTCCCACGCGCTTCGCGCACCCATGGAGGGTCGGGCTGCACTCATCGCGGCAAACGAGCTCCTGCGCTACCGTCCTGTCGACGACGTCTGTGAAGAATGGCTCAACCGCGTCGCCGAGCTCGTCCGCGCCGCAGGGGGCTCTCCTGCGCCGTCCATTCCACTGCACGGCACCCCGCCCCGCACGAGCGACGAAGCTCCGGCGGTGCCCCGGGCGCCTCCTCCTCAGGACAGCGCCATGGCTCCAAGGCGCGTGGCTCTGGGCGGAACCCGCTAAGTCAGGCGCCAGCGCGGCAAGAGCAGAGCTGTCAAGAAGTCCATCGCCCGCAGGAAGCTGCCCAGGCGCTCCCTGCTCCAGCATGTCGCGACCATGCTCCTGCTCCCGCGCGTCAAGACCCCGCGCTGCTCCCAGCTGCAGCACGTGGGGACATGCAAGACCAAGATCCCCATCATCCAAGGGCTCCCGTGGCCACAGCAGGCTGCCGCGCCTTCACCGCCGAGCTACGCAGCGTCGCGTGGCCCGTGAAGTTCAAGCCGGACTTGCCTCCTCGCTACGACGGCACGGCTGACCCCACGGAGTTCCTCCAGCTCTACGAGTTGGGCATCGAAGCTGCCAATGGAGACGAGAAGGTGATGGCGAACTGGTTCCCCATGGTGCTCAAGGACGGGGCCCGCACCTGGCTCCTGAACCTGGCTCCAGGCACAATCTCCTCCAAGGACGAGATGCGCACCCGCTTCATTGCCAACTTCCAAGGCACTCGCGACCGGCCACCCGCCGTGAGCGACATGCGCCGCATCAAGCAACAGCCCGGGGAGACCCTGCAGAAGTACATCCAGCGCTTCAACAACGCGCGCCTCAAGATTCCCAAGGTGACCGAGGAGGCCATCATCTCGGCCTTCTCCGACGGTGTGCGCGACGTCAAGATGAAGGAGGAGCTGGCGATGCATGAAGACTTGTGCACTTCCTTGGAGTTGTTCAACCTGGCAACCAAGTGCGCCTGGGCCGAGGAAGGGCGTCTCTCCCTCCTTGAGCTGCCTGCCGCAGACCCAGAAGAGAAGAAGCCCAAGGCCAAGGATGTGAAGCGCAAGGGGGCTGCCATGCTCGCAGCAGAACCAGACACCAAGCGGGGCAGAGATCAGCCCGAACCTTCCAAGGGCAGCCGGTACTGTGTGTGCCACGACCTCCACACCCACAACACCAACGAATGTCAAGAGCTCCGAGCCGTGGGAGAAGGATCGGCCGTCGTCCTGACCGCAGTGACCGGGGCTACGGTCGAGGAGGAGGAAGGAACGCAGGACGCTGGGAAGACCGTGGCCCGCGCCAAGGGTGGCACGATCAACCTCGCGAGGATCGCTGGCAAGACCCGCCTCGCGAGGGAGGCTGGAGGGATCAGCCTCGCGAGGGACACTGGAGGGAACAGCCTCGCAAGGATCGCCCGCAAGGCAACGCAGGCCTCCTACCGCTGCCGCCGCAGCCAAGGAGAAACGAGGACCGCCACCAGGACGAGGGGGCTGGGGGCTTCCAGGAACCGTGTGCGATCGCCTGCATCGTGGATGGGGCACAAGCCCTAGCCTCTCAGCGCATCTTCAAGCAGTTCGCCCACGAAGTGAACGCAGTCCTCCCCAGGCTCGAAGCCACGCGCCCTCTCAGGTGGTCGGCGCGCGCCATCATGTTCAACTCAGCAGATCAGCTCAAGTGTGCGGCTACAGCCGGAGTCCTCCCGATGCTTTTTTCCCCAATCGTCAGCATAGTGGTGGTCACCAAGACCCTCATCGATGGCGGGGCAGGGCTCAATGTCCTGTCCGTGGACACATTCAACAACCTCCAAGTGCCCTACAGCCAGCTTCAGGTAACCAAGCCTTTCTCCGGTATCACTGACGGCTCCACGGTCCCGATTGGGCAGGTCCGCCTCCCTGTCACCTTCGGGGCACGCAACAACTACCGCACCGAGCTCATCGACTTTGACGTCGCTCACATTCGCCTGCCGTACAACGCCATCCTTGGGTGCCCAGCACTGGCCAAGTTCATGGCCATAACTCCCCATGGCTACAACGTCCTCAAGATGCCAGGAAGCGGCGGAGTCATCACGGTGCCCTGTGAAGAGAAGGACGCGGTGTGTTCCCTGGAACGAACCTTTCAGGACGCGTCACTGGAAGACCCGGATCGTGGAAGCAGGAGGCCTCCCGAGACCACCCCTAAGAAGAAGAAGACCTCGTCCGGCCCGACCACTCAGGAGGCAGGCCCCTCTGGGCCCACGCCTGCCCAGGGGGAACCTCCTTCCATCGCATAGGAAAGCGTGCCCGGCGCCCTCCTTAGGCAGGGCTCGGGGGCTCTCCCCTGGAGGGCCATCGACCTAGCTAGGGTCACGAGGGAGGCGCTTGGGCACCACATGGAGGCGTGTTTCGAAGCACGTTTCCCTCAAGAAGGAGCAAGGCAAGGAGATCCAGACCCTCAGGAGTTCGTTAGTAAGGCCATTCAGGAGCTAGAGGAGTCAAGAGTCATGAAAGGCGGCCGCCGTCTATGAGCAGTGGCTCCCCATCCAGGCGAGGATGGTGGGCTGCGCGTCTGCATCGACATACCAGGGCTCAACTGAGTCGCCTCTCTGGAGCACCTCTGGGCCTCGCGAGTGGGGCGCTGTGGAGGCCCACCCCACAGCTACGTTCGCATGCCTTACAGCTTGCCGAACGCGGCTGATACGTACCAGCGCCTCATGAGGCGCATCACGGAGGCACGAGAGGCCAGGCGTTCCGCAGCCCTGGCAAGGATGGAGATGGCCCGCGAGGAGCCGCCAGTGCCTCCGGAGCCTCCCGAGGCCCCTGGGCCTGGGGGCTCGTGAGGGTCGGCTCCCGCAGCCCACCGAGCCTGCTACACCAACGCTCCTTCGTCCTCAACATCATAAGGTGACATCCTTCGTGTTTTATTTCTAGCTGGGAGCGCCCCCCCCCCCCAGGGCTGCATTATTCCCAGGCCGCGTGGGTCCGTCCCTGCGGCGTGTATCCCTTTTTATTCCATGTTGTTAGCTTACCTTGTTGGGGGCGCCCCTCGGGCTGCATGATCCCCAAGCCGCTCGGGCCAGGCCCAGCGGCATGTATCCCATTTGCGTTTATTTCCGATTATGCGTTAGACCCACCATGCTTGATTATTTGATGCCGGTCCACGGCACCTCTTCTTCTCCATGCCGACCACTTGCACGTTAAAGGGGGGTACCTGAGCATCACGACTCAGGGCTCTTACTGGCTCTCCAGCCCTCACCCTCTGGCCTTGTCCATGGCATCGCGACCTGGCATACCAGCGACGGCTGAGACCAGCTCGAGGGCCGAGACCCGAGGACGTAGAGTGCCGACATCTAACCAAATTTGCAGGGACACATCACAAGATAAGGCCCAGCGCCAGGCGCAACCCGCCTAGAGGTAGGGCCCCGTGAGTCCCACGCTGGCTCACGGGTGCCTAGATACACCTCGCCAGGCCCTACCGTGCCAGCCACATGTCAGGGCGGGGCTGTACACGCCCCGAGGGCTCCTCCCGGAGGGGCCCCCCTCCCACATACCAGTGGAAGCACCATGCTCCGCCCTGGCTGACGACACTACCGAGGAGCGGCTATGCCCGTACACATACGGTAGCGCTATGCTCCGCGCTGGTGATAAACAACTGAGGGTGGCCCCCGGGCCGCACCAACCTCAGGGAGCCCAGAGCTCAGTGTCTAGCCTCATCGTAACGCCTCCCCTCGGGAGTGCCGCGCGAGGGGGCTGGGCACGGGGGCTGCGCCTGGGTCACACCCAGACGCACGCCGCCTAGCCAGGTCCCCCCGGGCCTGGTTCGTCGCACGT
Source organism: Triticum dicoccoides (assembly GCF_002162155.2). Classification (NCBI taxonomy): domain Eukaryota; kingdom Viridiplantae; phylum Streptophyta; class Magnoliopsida; order Poales; family Poaceae; genus Triticum; species Triticum dicoccoides. The sequence goes on along the minus strand of NC_041392.1, from coordinate 461,932,721 downwards.
CTCCCCCCGAGCGGAGCCAAGGTATGAAGGCCGTTTGAGCGTCAAGGTGGACTCCTGAGCATCTCGACTCAGGAGCCTAACTGGTCACGTAGCCCCTCACTCCGTGGCCCCGTCCTGGTGTCCGGTCGGGACCAACGCTGGGTGAGGCACGCGCGCGGTCGAGCTCTGCAGACGTAGAACGGTAGATCCACCTGCATCACACCTTCCTACTTGCTGTTCATGTGCCAAGGGGGACTCCTGAGCATCGCGACTCAGGAGCCTAACTTGTCACGTGGCCCCTCACTCCTTGGCCCCGTCCTGGTTTCCGGTCGGGACCAACGCTGGGTGAGGCATGCGCGGGGCCGGGCTCTGCTGGCGTAGAACATAAGCAAGTAGGAAGGAAAGGCGCAAATTTCAAGGAATTCAAAAGCAAATATTACAGTACACACTGTTATCTCAATGCCAAACGCATGTTTAAATGCCTCCCTGAGGCATGATACATGTGTAGGAATTAAAGCCAGGACAGGAGCCGCGACGGATTCACTTGTCGGCGGTGGAGCAGCGCAGATTGGGTACGCCTCACGGAGTGGTGGGGTCGGCAGCGCCTTGCTTCGGCTTGGTGCTGAAGGCCCGGAACTTCCCCAGCAGGGCCTCTGCGTGACCCTTCACGGCCTCGGCAGTGGCAGCGGCACGTTCGCCGCTCACTGGCTCCAGCAGGCTGTCGAGGTCGACACCGGGATTGCAAAGGTAGATGTGGGTAAGGACCTGCATCAGTGCTGCAGAAGGCAGGACACGCGCCTCGGCCTCAGCCGTGGGGCCAAGACCAAGTGCGACATCTTCAAGAGCGTGAACCAGGAAGGGAAGCAGCTTGGCGGGGCCGTCCTCGGCGCCAGCCAGTGGGCTCTCTAGGCCGCTGTCGTAAAGCATCCTCAGTGAGGAGCGAGCCCTCGCCTCCATCTCCGTGAAGGCCACGCGGTCCTCGGCAAGAACCAAGGCCTCGTCGTCTAGCTTGGCCTTCCTCGCCCCCAACTCCTGCTCCAGCACGCCTAGGCGGTCGCGGCGTTTCTTGAGCTTGACCTCCCTCTCCTTGAGAGCCGCCTCGCGAGCCTTCATGCCTTCTTCCTGCTCTTGGCGAAGGCGGACCTCGTTTGCAGTTCACCCTCCAGCGCCTCGCAACGTCCACGGACGTCGACCACCTCCCCCAGGGCTGCGTCACGAGCAGCCTTCGCCTCAAGGACGGCCTGCTTCTCCTCGTCGCATGCCGTCGAGGCCTGGACCAGCGCCGCCCGAATCGAAGCGTCGGAGCGAACCCATCCTGAAGCCAGCTCCAAGCGCCCGGCCACCAAGCGGGGGTCGGCGCCAAGAAGATCCTGACGCACTCGGTCCAGCTCAGAAACAGCACGATCCAGAATGCCAGAAGGGGTCGGAGAGACAGCAGCCGGTGGAGTAGGAGGAGAAGGCGGCAACACGGCCACAGCATCTTGAGGCAAAGTCTGCCGCGCCCCGACAGCTGTAGTGGCGGCGGCAGGCAAGGGCACCTTGGGAGCCACTTGGGCCGTGGGGGCTGAGCTCGCCCCAGCCGGCTCAGCCAGGCCTCGCGAGGACGACCGGGCAGGAGAAGCCTGTATGTCGCGGTCACCCTCCTTCGCGGGCAGAGGCGCTGCCACGGATGGAACCTCGAGAGCTCCCTTCGGCTTCTTTGCTATGGGCGCCAGCCTATCCAAGAGATGCGAACGTCAAGCCTCAGAAGCAGAGCAAGAGATAAAGACAAGAATCGAATGCTTACTGGTCGTCGCCAGTGAGCTCAAGCGGCCTCCGGCCAAATTTGAAGCCTGAAAGCCGGTTGGAAGGGTCAACCTCGGGGAGCTTGGAGGCGGAAGGTGTGTCTGCGGTCCGCCCCGGGGCCAGGGCAGACCCGCAGGAGATCAACCCGGTCCTGTCCTCCTTTGGGATCGGGGGCGAGCTCCCGCCGTCCTACTCGTCGTCGTCTTCGTTGTCATCCTCGTCGTCATCTCTCGGAGAGAGGCGGAGAACGCGGGACCTGCACCGGGGGAGGGGAGCCCTCGACTCTCCATCAGTCGCCTCGGAGTCAGGCCCTTTTCCCCGCTCCCCTCCTTCCTCCTCTTCGCTGGAGTCGTCGGAGGGCACGTCCACCGGTTCCTCGGGAGTTTCCACGGGCACGGGCCCATCCCCGTTGAAGACGGGCATGGACTCCACTACCTGCTCCTAGTCGTCGTGGAGGAACAAGGGCGTAGGAGCGCCCGGCAACCTCGCCACATCGCCCCCGACCAGAGATTGGAGGACCGCAGCCAGATCTCCGTCGGCTAAGGCCGCGAGGCTCGGACGGGGCCTCCACATCGGAAGTGAGTACTGCTGAAGCGGAGCCAGCTGGTGCGCCAGGAATTCCTTCAGCAGCGATGCGCCGGTCAGCTTCACCGCCGCCATATTGGCCGGCCTCAGATCCGCGCGGGGGTCCGTGAGCTTCGCTCGACCCCAATCGCTGGAGCTCGTGGGCTGCTCGGTGGGAAAGATCAGCCGAGGGTGGATGCACCCAGCATCCACCAAGACCCATTTGCTCCTGAAGCCCTCAATCCTTTTCCTGGGGTTCGAAATGGCAATGGCGCCACCGTACGCGACGAAGCTCGCGCACGCGGAAGCAGTACCACGAGAGGTCCGGAGGTAGAAGTAGTGGCGCAGCAAGGCCACTGAGGGCTGCACCCCTACGTGAGCCTCGTAGTAATAGGCGAAGATTTCCAGGAGAAGGACGGAGTTGGGGTGGAGATGCAGGGCTTGCAGCTTATAGTGGTGGAGGACAGAGAAGAAGAACTCAGAGAAGGGAGGCACCAGGCCAGCAGCAATGGCACTTACGAAGAGCGGATAGAAGGTGCTCCCTTGACCCTCAGGGGTGGCGGAGCCGGCTTTAAACACCTTCACCCCGTTGATCTCCCGCGCCGTCGCCATCGAGCGCAACCGGGCAACACTCGCTTCCGACACGTTTGGCGGGTCCAGGGCAGACGAGTACCAAGCTATGGCCGGGGGCTGACGAGGCGCCATGGCTTCCTAGGTCACACGGTCGGAGTGGATCTGGAAATTTTGGAGGAAGGAAGGAGAGGCGCAAGAAAGGGGATCTGAGCAGCAACCGGGGAAAGCAAGAAGCAAAGCCTAGGTGGATGCCGCTCCTTTATCAACTCGCGCGGTTGCTAGGGCGCCCATGTCCAACCAACCGCCACGCGACACCCAAGGCCGCAGGCTATTAGGGCCCGCGGCGCTTCGCTCTTGCCCTTCCGCCTCCCTGCACGGCCAAGTCCGGGCGCGCCTTGGGCCCGGGGGCTACTGTTGGCATTCTGGGAACGGGGGTCCCCAGACTTGCCTGCCTGCGGCCTGCGGCGTGGCTCAAAGGGGGGCCCAGCACGGCCCATCTTCACCAACACAAACCCAAGACCCTCGCGAGGGGCCAAGCCTCGCGGGGCGGACGACATGGAGCTTCCTCAGGCACGGCCTCGTCAGGCTGGCTCACGAGGAGGCGGAGAGACCAAGGCGGGGTACCTCACAAGGTGCCCATGACGCAAGCCATGACGACCGAGGGCGCCAGGCGGGTGCCAGCCTGTGCAGTGTCCTCCTTTCCTCTTTGGTGCAAAGGGGGCAAGCACAGCCACGGAGTACCGAGGCATCAGGCAAAGGTTGCCATTTCGGTGCAACGAGACCAAGACCAGGAGGACTACGAGACGGAGGTCACCGTGGAGCCCAGACGGCGTCATCATCAGAGCTTTGCGCAGGTGAAGACTACTTTTGTCAGGATAGCTGATACTAGCTGTCCCCCTTCAAATTAGCCCGCCATTGTTGGCTCCCTTCCCGCTCGATATTTGGGAAGAGGACCATGGCCTCTATAAATAGGACCAGCCACCCACATAGAAAAGGGGGATTGGAAGAAAAGAGAGCTGAGGGGTTCGAAGGAAGAGGCTCTTTAGCAAGAGGTTTCGATCAGAAAGAGAGAGAGAGAGAGAGGTGACTGAACTCCTCCCAGCAGTTCATCGCCCCAGCCAAGAACAGACCCTCGCGAGGCTATTGTTCCTTGTATTGTTCATCATCATCAGCCCAAGAGGCAATCCACCACACCACACACTTGAGTAGGGTATTACACCACAACGATGGCCCGAACCAGTATAAACCCTGTGTCTCTTGTGTTGTTCTTTCCATAGTTTAGATCCTAGCAAGGCGGAGGGGGGCAGGTAGGTAGGAGGCGAAATCTCCGTGCGCACCCCAGTGTTCGATCCTCAAGGGTCTGCCGGAACTCGAAATCTGACACCGTCGGGTCGTCCCCTTATATACACGGGTTGCCGCCCTGCGGCCTATGGAGTCCCGGCCAGCTCATACAGCGTGTCTGGCTCGGTGACAACTCTCACATGCCTTACTTTACAAGTCTTATTCATACATGGAGGTTTATACTTACGGGCCTTAAGCCGCCTCTGGGCTTGGGCCTACTACAAGCCTTATCATAAACCGTCACCTTGTATACTCTCCGGGCTTCCTTTTAAGTAACCCGCCATTGTGATTGACCCAGCCCCTCCTGGGCGGGTCATACCTGGTAGTCATATCCCCAACATTAGGCCCCAGGTTGATTTGAACTTTGTTCCTGTCAATCTTCAACACTTAGACGAAATCCATCTTCCACTGCTTGTAAAAGCTCTGGAACCCGCCATGACGTCACCTTCAGAAAATTTGGAAACTCGACACGACATCATCTTTAATGGATCCTTATCTTAAATGCATTCCGAAAATCAAGGCGTCCATTTAGCTGGATAATCATTATTTTGGCCTTCCTCGTTTTTCGCGCCTGCCTGTTCACCTATCTCCTTATAAATAGGCATGGCTGGTCTTCCTCATTCTTCTTCTTCCTTCTCTCGCAACCCCTCTGTCACTCAAGCTCCACCGCTGCTGCACCGCTCATCGTCGTCCTCAACCTTGGCCGCTGCATCAACCTGAGCTTGTCCTGAGAACGGCAGCGATCCTTCGTAGCAGAACTATCCTACCTCTTGAGCACTGTGTTGGTTTTCCCCGAAGAGGAAGGGATGATGCAGCAAAGTAGCGTAAGTATTTCCATCAGTTTTTGAGAACCAAGGTATCAATCTAGTAGGAGGCTACGCATGAGTCCCTCACACCTGCAAAAAACAAATAAATCCTTGCAACCAACGCAAATAGGGGTTGTCAATCCCTATAAGGCCACTTACGAGAGTGAGATCTGATAGATATGATAGGATAATATTTTTGGTATTTTTATGATAAAAGATGCAAAGTAAAATAAAGGCAAAGTAAATAGCAAAGGAAATAACTAAGTAGTAGGAGATCAATATGATGAAGATAGACCCCGGGGCCATAGGTTTCACTAGTGGCTTCTCTCAAGAGCATAAGTATTTTACGGTGGGTGAACAAATTACTGTTGAGCAATTGACAGAATTGAGCATAGTTATGAGAATATCTAGATATGATCGTGTATATAGGCATCACGTCCGAGACAAGTAGACCGACTCCTGCCTGCATCTAGTACTATTACTCCACTCATCGACCGCTATCCAGCATGCATCTAGAGTATTAAGTTAAAATCAGAGTAACGCCTTAAGCAAGATGACATGATGTAGAGTGATAGACTCATGCAATATGAAGAAAACCCCATCTTGTTATCCTCGATGTCAATAATACAATACGTGTCTTGCTGCCCTTACTGTCACCGGGAAAGGACACCGCTAGATTGAACCCAAAGCTAAGCACTTCTCCCATTGCAAGAAAGATCAATCTAGTAGGCCAAACCAAACTAATAATTCGAAGAGACTTGCAAAGATAACCAATCATACATAAAAGAATTCAGAGAAGATTCAAATATTATTCATAGATAGACTTGATCATAAACCCACAATTCATCGGTCTCAACAAACACACCGCAAAAAGTAGATTACATCGAATAGATCTCCATAAGAGAGGGGGAGAACATTGTATTGAGATCCAAAAAGAGAGAATAAGCCATCTAGCTACTAACTATGGACCCGTAGGTCTGAGGTAAACTACTCACACTTCATCAGAGGGGCTATGGTGTTGATGTAGAAGCCCTTCGTGATCAATGCCCCCTCCAGCGGAGCTCCGAAACAGGCCCCAAGATGGGATCTCGTGGACACAGAAAGTTGTGGCGGTGGAATTAGGTTTGTGGCTCCGTATCTGATCGTTTCGGGGTACATGGATATATATAGGAGGAAGGAGTACGTCGGTGGAGCAATAGGGGGCCCACGAGGGTGCAGGGCGCCTGGTGGGGGTGGGCGCACCCCCTGCCTTGTGGCCTCCTGTTTTATTTCTTGACATAGGGTCCAAGTCTCCCTAGTCTTATTCGTTGAGAAAATCACGTTCCCGAAGGTTTCATTTCGTTTGGACTCCGTTTGATATTCCTTTTCTTCGAAACCCTAAAACAGGCAAAAAAAACAGCAATTCTGGACTGGGCCTCTGGTTAATCGGTTAGTCCCAAAAATAATATAAAAGTGGATAACAAAGCCCAATAATGTCCAAAACAGTAGATAATATAGCTTGGAGCAATCAAAAATTATAGATATGTTGGAGACGTATCAAGCATCCCCAAGCTTAATTCCTGCTCGTCCTCGACTAGGTAAATGGTAAAAACAGAATTTTTGATGCGGAGTGCTACTTGGCATAATTTTAATGTAATTCTTCTTAATTGTGGTATGAATATTCAGATCCGAAAGATTCAAGACAAAAGTTCATATTGACATAAAAATAATAATACTTCAAGCATACTAAACAAGCAATTATGTCTTCTCAAAATAACATGGCTAAAGAAAGTTATCCCTATAAAATCATATAGTATGGCTATGCTCTATCTTCACCACACAAAATATTTAAATCATGCACAACCCCGATGACAAGCCAAGCAATCATACTTTTGACATTCTCAAAACTTTTTCAATTTTCACGCAATACATGAGCGTGAGCCATGGATATAGCACTATAGGTGGAATAGAGTGGTGGTTGTGGAGAAGACAAAAAGGGAAGATAGTCTCACATCAACTAGGCGTATCAACGGGCTATGGAGATGCCCATCAATAGATATCAATGTGAGTGAGTAGGGATTGCCATGCAACGGATGCACTAGAGCTATAAGTATATGAAATCTCAAAAAGAAACTAAGTGGATGTGCATCCAACTTGCTTTCTCATGAAGACCTAGGGCAATTTGAGGAAGCCCATCATTGGAATATACAAGCCAAGTTCTATAATGAAAGATTCCCCCTAGTATATGAAAGTGATAACATGAGAGACTCTCTACTATGAAGATCATGGTGCTACTTTGAAGCACACGTGTGGTAAAAGGATAGTAACATTGTCCCTTCTCTCTTTTTCTATTTTTTTTTATTTGGGCCTTTTCTCTTTTTTTATGGCCTCTTTTTTTATTTGGGCTTCTTTGGCCTCTTTTATTTATTTTACGTCCGGAGTCTCATCCCGACTTGTGGGGGAATCATAGTATCCATCATCCTTTCCTCACTGGGACAATGCTCTAATAATGATAATCATCACACTTTTATTTTTCTTAAAACTCAACAATAACAATTCAATACTTAGAACAAAATATGACTCTATGTGAATGCCTCCGGCGGTGTACCGGGATATGCAATATGACAATGATGGAGTGTGTCATAACGGAACGGTGGAAAGTTGCATGGCAATATATCTCGGAATGGCTATGGAAATGCCATAATAGGTAGGTATGGTGGCTGTTTTGAGGAAGGTATATGGTGGGTGTATGATACCGGCGAAAGGTGCGCGGTATTAGAGAGGCTAGCAAAGGTGGAAGGGTGAGAGTGCGTATAATCCATGGACTCAACATTAGTCATAAAGAACTCATATACTTATTGCAAAAATCTACAGGTTATCAAAGCAAAGTATTACGCGCATGCTCCTAGGGGGTTAGATTGGTAGGAAAAGACCATTGCTCGTCCCCGACCGCCACTCATAAGGAAGCCAATCAAAAAAATAAATCATGCTCCGACTTCATCACATAATGGTTCACCATACATGCATGATACGGGAATCACAAACTTCAACACAAGTATTTCTCAAATTCAAAACTACTCAACTATCATGACTTTAATATCACCATCTCTATATCTCAAAACAATTATCAAGTATCAAACTTACCATAGTATTCAACACACTCATAAGAAAGTTTTATTATTAATCTTGTATACCAAGCATATTAAGACTTTAAGAAAATTACCATGCTATTTAAGACTCTCAAAATAATCTAAGTGAAGCATGAGAGATCAATAGTTTCTATAAAACAAATCCACCACCATGCTCTAAAGATATAAGTGAAGTACTAGAGCAAAATTATATAACTCAAAAGATATAAGCGAAGCACATAGAGTATTCTAACAAATTCCAAATCATGTATGGATATCTCAAAAGGTGTGTACAGCAAGGATGATTGTGGTAAACTAACAAGCAAAGACTCAAATCATACAAGACGCTCCAAGCAAACCACATATCATGTGGTAAATAAAAATATAGCTCCAAGTAAAGTTACCGATACAAGTAGACGAAAGAGGGGATGCCTTCCGGGGCATCCTCAAGCTTTCGATTTTAGGTGTCCTTAGGTTATCTTGGGGGTTCCATGGGCATCCCCAAGCTTAGTCTCTTGCCACTCCTTGTTCCATAATCCATCAAATCTTTACCCAAAACTTGGAAACTTCACAACACAAAACTTAAAGTAGAAAATCTTGTGAGCTCCGTTAGCGAAAGAAAAAAAAAGACCACTTCAAGGTATTGTAATGAACTCATTCTTTATTTATATTGGTGTTATACCTACTTTATTCCAATTTCTCTATGGTTTATAAACTATTTTACTAGCCATAGATTCATCAAAATAAGCAAACAACACACGAAAAACAGAATCTGTCAAAAACAAAACAGTCTGCGGTAATCTGTAGCTAGCGCAAGATCTGGAAGCCCAAAAATTCTAAAATAAATTTCTGGACGTGAGTAATTTATATATTAATCATCGGCAAAAAGAATTAACTAAATATCACATTCCAAATAAAAATGACAGCAGTTCTCGTGAGCGCTAAAGTTTCTGTTTTTTACAACAAGTTCAACAAGACTTTCCCCAAGTCTTCCCAACGGTTCTACTTGGCACAAACACTAATTAAACACAAAAACACAACCAAAACAGAGGCTAGATAAATTATTTATTACTAAACAGGAGCAAAAGGCAAGGAATAAAAATAAAATTGGGTTGCCTCCCAACAAGCGCTATCATTTAACGCCCCTAGCTAGGCATAACAAGCAAGAATAGATCTAGGTATTGCCATCTTTGGTAGGTAATTATTCGATAAGGCATCTACCATCTTTAGGAATTTCTTTATTTTTACTAATTATCAAAATTTTAGGCACAAGATCGAAAAATTCATTTGTAACAAATTGTTCCTTAATGATAGCAAAAAGATTGGGATGAATACTTATAGATTTGAGATCCGCATTTTCCTTACTAGAGGATTCACCCTTATTTTTAGGAAAATACATAAGCTTGGCAATTTTAGTGCGAGGACTTGGAGTATTTTTTACGGAAGAAAAACCGGTTCCCAAGTTGGTGATAATACCCTCAAGTTTATCGATCCTAGTGGAATCGTGATTTAATTTCTCATTAACTATGGGTTCCTTTTCTTTAATATTTTTCAATGTAACTCCTACCTTAGATCCATATTGAGAGATTCGGTTGTGGATCATTTTATCCAAATTTTCAATTAACTCTATGGTAGCAACCTTATTTTCAATAATTTCAAGTCTATGCATTACATGATCCAAAGTTAATATAGTTCCATTAACCAAGAGAGGGGGTGAGCCAAATAAATCTAACATAGCATTATAAGAATCAAAAGTATGGCTACCCAAAAAGCGTCGGTAATAGTATCAAGAACATAACGGTGCCAAGGAGTAATGCCTACATAAAACTTGCGAAGGAGAATGGTAGTAGATTGCTTCCTATTAGATCTATTTTGAGCATTGCAAATTCTATACCAAGCATCTTTTAGATTTTCACCCTCCCTTTGCTTAAAATTTAGAATTTCATTCTCGAGAGAAAACGGAGAAGATAAGGGACTAGCCATAACGACAAGCAAACAAACTAACACACAAGAAAATAGAAAGGAAGCGGGCAAAAATAGGCAAATAGAGAGGGAGAGGGAGGACAGAGAGAGAGAGAGAGGGTGAATAAAACGGCAAGGGTGAAGTGGGGGAAGAGGAAAACGATAGGTAAATGGCAAATAATGTAATGCGGGATATAAGGGTATGTGATGGGTACTTGGTATGTTGACTTTTGCTTAGACCTCCCGGCAACGGCGCCATAAATCCTTCTTGCTACCTCTTGAGCACTGCGTTGGTTTTCCCCAAAGAGGAAGGGATGGTGCAGCAAAGTAGCATAAGTATTTCCCTCAGTTTTTGAGAACCAAGGTATCAATCCAGTAGGAGGCTACGCGCGAGTCCCTCGCACCTGCACAAAACAAATAAATCCTCGCAACCAACGCAAATAGGGGTTGTCAATCCCTATAAGGCCACTTACGAGAGTGAGATCTGATAGATATGATAAGATAATATTTTTGGTATTTTTATGAGAAAATATGCAAAGTAAAATAAAGGAAAAGTAAATAGCATTGGAAATAACTAAGTAGTAGGAGATCAATATGATGAAGATAGACCCGGGGGCCATAGGTTTCACTAGTGGCTTCTCTCGAGAGCATAAGTATTCTACGATGGGTGAACAAATTACTATTGAGCAATTGACAGAATTGAGCATAGTTATGAGAATATCTAGGTATGATCATGTATATAGGCATCACGTCCGAGACACGTAGACCGACTCCTGCCTGCATCTACTACTATTACTCCACTCATCGACCGCTATCCAGCATGCATCTAGAGTATTAAGTTAAAAACGTAGTAACGTCTTAAGCAAGATGACATGATGTAGAGTGATAGACTCATGCAATATGAAGAAAACCCCATCTTGTTATCCTTGATGGCAACAATACAATACGTGCCTTGCTGCCCTTACTGTCACCGGGAAAGGACACCGCAAGATTGAACCCAAAGCTAAGCACTTCTCCCATTGCAAGAAAGATCAATCTAGTAAGCTAAACCAAACTGATAATTCGAAGAGACTTGCATAGATAACCAATCAAACATAAAAGAATTCAGAGAAGATTCAAATATTATTCATAGATAGACTTGACCATAAACCCACAATTCATCGGTCTGAACAAACACACCGCAAAAAGAAGATTACATCGAATAGATCTCCACAAAAGAGGGGGAGAACATTGTATTGAGATCCAAAAAGAGAGAAGAAGCCATCTAGCTACTAACTATGGACCCGTAGGTCTGAGGTAAACTACTCACACTTCATCGGAGGGACTATGGTGTTGATGTAGAAGCCCTCCGTGATTGATGCCCCCTCCGGCGGAGCTCCGGAACAGGCCCCAAGATGGGATCTTGTGGATACAGAAAGTTGCGGCATTGGAATTAGGTTTTTGGCTCTGTCTATGATCATTTGGGTACGTGGATATATATAGGAGGAAGGAGTACGCCGGTGGAGCAATAGGGGGCCCACGAGGGTGGAGGGCGCACCTAGTGGGGGTGGGCGCGCCCCCCTAACTCGTGGCCTCCTGATTTATTTCTTGACGTAGGGTCCAAGTCTCCACGGTCTTATTCGTTGAGAAAATCACGTTCCCGAAGGTTTCATTCCGTTTGGACTCCGTTTGATATTCCTTTTCTTCGAAACCCTAAAAAAGGCAAAAAATAACAATTATGGGCTGGGCCTCCGGTTAATAGGTTAGTCCCAAAAATATTTTAAAGTGGATAATAAAGCCCAATAATGTCCAAAACAGTAGATAATATAGCATGGAGCAATCAAAAATTATAGATATGTTGGAGACGTATCAAACTGCATCCGTAAGTCCTTGCTTTTCCGCACCGTACATCCGCATTAGGGTTTGCAAGTTCTTTTGTGTTCTTCCTGTTCATCACAGATCCTTCATAGTTTATCCACCGCGTCCTCTTTTGATCTAAAATAAGTGTAGAACTCATGCGGTAACTGTTTCGCATCCATTTTAAATGCTAGTAGATCCCCTTTTCTTGCACAAAGGCCTCCTTAGGACTGATGAACTCCTCTGCACTACTTTTTTAGGTCTACATTTATTTTCTTTTTTGAACAGTCGTGATCCAAAATAATAGCAACATCGTGTGAAACTTGTTCATCTCAATACTTAGCCAATTTTTTTGTCACTGGCAACTTTTGAATACCTTTAGCCATGGAGGCTTATCATGCCGGCTCATTTTTCCTTCATATATCATTAGCCCTTATTTAAGACGCCATTTCGCATCTGTATTGCAGACATTAACCTGTGATTCCACCATTTAACTTAAACCTGCAAAGTACTTCCTTTTCAGCTTTTCCTCTCACCATGCCGCCAAAGACGAGGACAGTCTGCAACTAGGTCCCTTCCATAGTCACTAACGCCACTCTGAAGGATTTTGTTAACACTGGGTTTTTGCCGGAGCAGAACATTATGTCCTATCGCGCCCCTAACCCGGCCGAAGAACAACCTCAGCCCAAAGATGGTGAAATCATCATCTTTACTGACCATATGAACCAGGGTTTTTCACCACCCGACTCAAAATTCTTCAGAGATGTTATGCACTTTTTCAAGCTTCATCCACAAGATCTTGGACCCAACTCCATATCGAACATCTGCAATTTTCAGGTTCTCTGCGAAGTTTATCTTCAAGAAAAACCTATTATTGAACTCTTCATAGAGTATTTCTATTTGAACAGCCAGAATGAATACACCAATGGCCCCAGCTTGGAACTTGGTGGAATTTCGATTCAGCGCTGACAGGGTGTTGTCTTTCCCTTAGTAGTCTTACCAAGCCATCCCAAGGATTGGAACCAAACTTGGTTTATTGCAAAGACACGTCGCTAGCTGATGAAAAATCAATGATGGGTTATCGCACGGAGCGTCTTGACTCTAAGTTTTTACTCCCTGACAAGCTTACTGCCGCTGAACGTAAAAAGCTCATCCCAACCATCAAAAGGATTCAAGCCTTGTTGGGAAACGGCTTAACTAGAGTTGACTTGATCCGTTGTTGGATCACATGGCGGGTCATTCCCTCTGAGCCGCTGCTCTGACTTGATGTATAACTATGCCGGAGGACCAGATGACCCTCTGCGTCATAGTTCTCTACAACTGACTAAAGAGGCCATTGTTGAAATGTCAACCACCCTCGTAAACAGTAAATACGAGGACTGCAGTAAAGTTGGATTGAATCCTTTCTGCAAACTTAATCCGACACCACATGTAAATCCCCTTGACCTCCTTTTTCCTTCAGTAGTTATGTACTTGCATGACCTTTAACCTCTTATTTTCCTATAGGCCAAATCTGACTTTTGGAAGGCCAAATATGATCGTGAAGCTGCCAAGAAGGCTAGAGCCGCCGCCATAGCCGCCAAGAAGACAACCCAAAAATCCAAGAAGAAAAGAATTGCTTCTGATATGTTCAAGCTGGATGATGTTTCTGAGTGGGAGGTAGCCCTTGACTCTCTTGGCCTGCTTTTTAACAACCTTATTGACACTGACTATTGCCAGGATGACAGGGGGGCCAGCCAGGCAGTAGAAGAAGAGGTAACTATTTCCTCCGACTTTGAACCTTTGCTAAGACAGAAACCTCGACTGGTAACCTGTAAAGTAAGGTTTTGACACCCTTTGGCTTATTTGGATCCTCATTTTCTTTTGAAAAAACAGCAACATGAGAGCCGTCGTCAGGCCTGGACTAGTGACGACAATGAACTGCCCTCCGACTTACCGAAAGCTCCTCAGAAATGCCAGAATGAGGTTTCTTTCACTTTTGACTTTTGCTTTTGTCAATGAATCTACTTCCTTGCTCTTTTAAATTGTGATTTCACTTTTGCAGGAGGTCTCTCATTCTTCTGGTGATTTCTCACAAACCCAACTTCCGGCTTTCAAGACTGCCCCTGGGTAAAGATAATTATCCTTCTTCTGTATCTTTATGTCCATATCATTATACTGACTCATCAAATTCCTCTTAGAGGTCAAGCAAAACCCAAGAAAGCCAGGGTGATTAAGCCAACTGAAAACCTTGACACCGCTGAACCGGCACTACCAACTCCTGCCCTGGGACAACCTGAAGCACCAGAAGACCCTGCTATCAATGTTCGAATAGATCCTCCAGAGCCGCCTGTTGACGAAACTGTTCTCAACCCATCTGCTGTTGAACTGTCAAGCTCAACTAACCCACCGACGACCTACGACAGTGACGTTTTAATCACTGGTAGTAGATTTGTTGAACCGGGCAATCCAACGGTACTGGCCAGACACTCCGCCAAGCAAGAGGCTTTGGAAAAGCAGAAAGTTCGCTTTGACATCTCTCACTATGCTCACCTGAGCATTAGTGATGTGCTATCTGGCTATCTTAGTCACGTGCGTTCTAGCCGTGACTCTGAAATTGAGATGGTCAAACAGCTGCAATTGAAATATGAGCTATGATCTCCAGCTTTCATTAACTTATATGCTCTGCCAGCCCCCCAAGTCTCGTGATTATGATAAACTTGAATGATCTGTAGACTTGTGATATATGTAGACGTTCTGACCTAGATTTTTCCAAGTCCGGTTTAGAATGTTTAACCAGAGTTATCTGATTAACATAATTTCACCTGTAGTCCCCAAGGGCCGGATTAATTCACCATGAATGAGCCGGTACTTAACTTCATAACTGTCTTGAATCAGTCCAAACTAATATTGTTATCCGGCTCAAGATAAAAAACTTTCTGAATATCATGCATTCGCCCCCAAGTGCCAAGCATTGTTACTTGTAAAACACTTGGGACTTTTAATCATAGAAGAGTCATTTTTGTAGTTAAAAATTGCTTTGGCAGACATTAGCCCCCAAGTGCGGAGTGGTGTTGCGTTGCAAAGCACTTGGGACTTTACTCATTATGACCTTTATTGTAATAAATTTTTGACACACCTGTGCATGTTTGTACACCGCCATAACTGAATTGGATTCTCGACTGACTAATGCGAAAACCCAGTTGGCGGCTCAAGAGACTGAGATAAAGAATGCTAACTCCAAACTCCACTTCAGCCTACCTGAAGCAGAGAAATTGAAGACCAGTTTTGATGTAGAGAAAAAATCCTGGGCCAATGAAAAAACCTTGCTGATACAACGTGCTGAGACAGCCGAGGCGGCTCTCCAGGAGGTTACCATGGAACTCACTGGGTTAAAGAACCGTGTGTCTCAGATGGTCTCTGCAATCTTCAGTGAGTCATTGCATTATTTACTTAAACTCTATTTTTACCAAAAATATAGGCCGCCTGCTTAACCTTTTAAAATACTCGTAGGTCCGCGGAGTAGCAATCTGAGCCAAAACAGCTTGATAAAACACAAGGCGGTTTACACCCTGGTAGAGCAACTGTATACTGGAGCTCAACGGGCGCTTGCCATTATTTCCCCAGCCAACCGAGGACCAAACCTCTTCAGTGATGTCTTGAAGAAATTATCTATCTTACCCGCTAGATTCCAAGAAGTCAAGCGGTCTTGTGCAAGAGCCGAGCCCTAACTGCTCTAAGCCGCTCCAAAGCCTGGGTGCCGGAGCTAGACCCAGCGGATGTAGCCAAGGGGTATCACAACCTTAAGGAAGACGGGACTCCGTTTAATCAAGATGATTTTGCTGCTTGTGTGAGGGGAGTTCGTCCTCATGCTACCATCCTTGGCGAAGAGACCAATATTGATAAGTATCAGCCGGGTTTTGACGTTGAGAATAAAAAGATGGCGACTCCTTCATATAAAGCGACAGATCTCATCATGCCGGTTCGCCAACACACCTTTGCCCCAGAAATTGACCCGTCTGGTCTAATTGATGACGAAGCTGAGTTCGTTGCTCTTCATGGCTTTGATTGGTCCAAGCCTAGTTTCCAACCAGTGGAGGAAGATGAACCGACGAGGGAGGAGTCGTAACCATCCAAATAATCCGGCTAAGACTTAATGAACCGGCCTTAGCTTAACATCTGCTTAGGAGAAAAAACAGTTTTAACCTTTTGGGCTCCCAACGCCTTGTAATAGGCTAGCTTAAAACTGCATGTTCTTCCTATGCTGTCGTGCATATCATACTGTGTATGACTTTCTTATCCGTCATGTCAATATATGCTTTATATCCTTTATCATATCTGTAGTGTTTAAACTTGTTCCTGTATGTAAAAGATGAGAAATTGTCCTTGCGGTTTGTCGCTAGACGGGTCAAAACACCCAATACATAACTAATGAGATTACCATAGCAGAATAATCAGGGCTAGATGTAAAGATAAATAAGGCTGGAAAGCCTTTGATTAAAGAAAAAACACAGATAAGTCTGTTTATGAACGACAATGTCATACCTGTGCTTTTTGATTCTGGACTGCCGGCTTATGTGACCCGGACATAAGGGTGACAACCCAATCTTTTTAGAAGTCAATACTTCCATATGTATGATGACTGTTATACCTTGGCAACTCATTGTCAAAGAACCAAGCCGGCTTAAATTAAAACCATACTTACAGTCAGATTCTAGACAACAAAAACCAGTAAAACAAAAGATTATCTTTCAAACAATGCAAATCAAGCATCAAGAAAAATTTGGAGGCTTCTCACTCGAATACGACCAGTAAACCGAACCAAAGGGGTTAAGCTAGGATTTGAATACGATCATGTAGCCCCCAATGGCTTTGGCATTGCGCCGATCAAGAGGGTACCAACAGCTATGTTCTCTTTGGTTCGAATACGACCTATGTTTGAACAGGAAGCCCCCAAATGACCTTGAGAGGTTTTTGACGACCCTGATTCAAATACGATCCAAGTCAGACCCAAAAGGGGTTAAGCTATGATTCAGATAGAATCAAAAAGCCCCCTAGTGAGTTTGGCTTTGTGCCGATCAAGAGGGTTACGGCAGCTATGTTCTCTTTGGTTCGAATACGACCTATGTTTGAACAGGAAACCCCCTAGTGACCATGAGGTTTTAACGGGTAGATTTGAATACGATCATGAGCCGGACCAAGAGGATTAAGCTAGATTCGAATATGATCAACCTCCAATAAGATAACAAAGACATGTGATCATTTAAGGAAAAAGAACAGAGGTCCTGCGTTATTACTTATCATAACATATACAATGTCAAAGTATGTACATTATGGGAGCCGGTGGCTCAAGTGTAGTAAGGCCGAAGATGAGCAATATTCCACGGCCGGCGGGTCTCCTCCTCTAACTTTCGTGAGTCTTTATGCTCTCGAACATCGATAAGGTAGTATGACCCGTTATTCAAGTTCTTGATGACCACAAAGGGTCCTTCCCAAGGTGGGGATAGCTTGTGCGCATCAGACTGATCCTGGATGAGCCGGAGCACTAGGTCACCTTCTTGAAAGGTTCTTGACTTAACCCGGTGACTGTGGTAACGGCGCGGGTCCTATTGGTAAATCGTTGAGCGGACTGCTGCTAGGTCACACTCTTCATCCAATAAGTCAAGCACATCCTGACGGGCTTGTTCGTTATCAGCTTCAACGTAAGCCGCCACGTGGGGAGAGTCATGGCGGATGTCACTAGGCAGAACTGCCTCTGCTCCATAAGCCATGAAGAAAGGCGTATAACCCGTAGATCTGTTAGGGGTAGTATTGATGCTCCATATCACAGAGGGTAACTCTTCCACCCAACAACCCGGCATTTGCTGTAAAGGGACCATAAGCCGGGGTTTTAGACCTTTCAGGATTTCCTGATTGGCTCTTTCAGCTTGACCATTGGATTGGGGGTGAGCTACTGATGAAACATCAAGCCGCATATGTTCCCGTTGGCAGAATTCTTCCATAGCTCCTTGGGACAGGTTGGTGCCATTGTCAGTAATAATGCTGTGTGGAAAATCAAAATGAAAGATCACTTTCTTCATGAATTGAACCGCCGTCGCCGCATCACACTTACTGACCGGCTCTGCCTGAGCCCACTTTGTGCACTTGTCCACTACCACCAAAAGGTGCGTCTTTTTATCTTTGGATCTTTTGTAAGGTTGTAACATCCCAAATTTTCAATTTGGAATGTTATACATTAGATCATCATGCATATCATATTTTCTTGCATTTTTGCCCGATCCTAGAAATTTCACGCAACTCAAGGACCTTCGGAGAGAGTTGGAGATTTCGTTATCTTCATATTTGAGAGTTTTCTCGAATTTGAAAAGAGGATCATTTGATTTATTTATTTCATCTTCAATAATTTTTCCGGTGTCAAAATATATGAGAGAGGGAATAATATGACTTTCCCAAAATTTAGGAAAAATGAAGATCTAATGGATAAATCAATTTTTGGTTTTGCCGGAGTTTTGTTTGCATTTTATTTGGATAGGGAAAAATGCGTGTTTTCAAAAATTGCATTTTAGGTCCGGAGTAAAGTTCATTTTGTTCGGCTCATTTTTACGAGTCGGGGAAAATTTACTTTAGAATTTTAGGAGCCCGTTTAGATTTTCTTTTCTGTGTTTTTCTGCGCGCGAAACCGTTTAAAAAGAATCCCGCAGGCCAGCCGGGCCAAGGCCCAGCCAGCCAGCCGCCGCTGTGCCCCAGCCCAGCGCGCGTGCGCCAGCGCCAGCGCCAGGCGCAGGAGGTCGCCGCCTCGCCTCTAGCCGAGTCTGGCTTGGACTCTGGCCGGTTAACCCCTCCCCTTTCCTTTGTTCCGTTTTCTTTTTTCTTCTAGGACTCTTTTTCCTACTCTATTTCTTGTCCCCTACCCCAAGAAACCCCCTCCCCTCCCCAATATAAATACCCCAACACCCCCCCTCTAAACCCATCAAATCAAACCCCTAGCCCCAAGCCCCAAGCCGCACCCCACCCGCACCTTGCCCGCGCCGCCACCCTTGTGCCCTAGCGCTGCCGCCGCACCTTGCCCACGCTGCCGCCCCACGCCACGCCGCCGAAGCCCCTCGCCGGAGACCTCGCCGGAGGTTGCCCCGCGTCTCTTTTCCTCGGATCGTTTTCTTCTAATCGTTCCGATTCTTTTCTTCTCTTCTGATTCATTTTCTTTCCGGTTCTTCTCTAAACCGTTCCGGTTTTCTAGATCGGTTTTGCTTCGGTTTTCTTCCGAAACCCTAGATCGGATTCGTTTTCTTTTCCGATTTAGTTGCCTTTGGACCGTTCGTCCTAACGAACGTGATCACTGGATTCTTCTAGGTTAACGAACGTCCGTTCTTTTAACCGTTCGTCTCTTTTCTTTCGTCGGATTTATTCCGCGATCGCGATCTCAGATCCGATCTTCATTCTAGTTTATCTTCTCGCTCATTTATCGGAATCAGGTGATTCAAGCGCCTGGAGTTTCGTTTCGAAACCGCCGTTCCGTCTAATCAACTTAAACAAGTTTTTGCCCCGGTAAAATTTGACCTAGTTTCAACTTGCTAGAACTGAGTTGTTTTCTTCCGCCGTTTGTTTTCCGTTTCTTTGTTCGGTTCGTTCTTTCTTTGCAACCGGAGTTCTTAAGTTGAACCTTCTGGTTCGTTCTCTTGTTCGAGTTTTTCCTGTGCATTAGACAAGTACTCATTGTGTGCTTGTTGTTTGTCTGCGATAGATTACCTGGATTGCGCCGCCTGGTACTTCGAATCCCTAGGTCTCGCGAATCATCAGCAAGGCAAGTAACACTTTGATCATACCTTTTCTACAACCCATGTTTTATTGCATTAGATCAATCCTCTCACATTGCATGATTAGGATCTAATTAAATTGAGGGATGGGAAGTAGATGAGGTAGTACCTATTACCTATATTATTATGAAACCTTTGGGAGTTACTTCTACGTTTGCTTATTATGCCATGCTATGCTAGTAGACGTGGATTGGGTGAGTGATATCCATGACAGATGTGAGTTGATAATTTTAAAGGTTTATCTAAGGTGGCAACTTAAACACACATCTGGGTGGATTGAGGCACCTGATGTCTATCAGGACTTGCCTGTTTTATTTTGGACCGCCACCCAGGCTCAAAGGGATCATAAGATCTTTCATGCTAGAAACTTCCGTGTGCAGCCACAAGCCATTATGGGCTCTGGCATAGTTGACTAAGTTGTGCGAACGCTTACAGTGGTAGACTAGCAGATGTACGGGTTGTAGGTGGTACGGTCTACCCGATCGTAAGGTGCTAGCGCTTCTGAAAGACTATGTCTCAGTCATCCGTTTCTCAAACACCCTGTAGTGCGGGAAATCCAACGGAGGCGATCGAGTCTTGTGGGGAGAAGTGCGCAAACCTCTACAGAGTGTATAAACTAATCATGATTAGCCGTGTCCCCGGTTATGGACAACTTGAGTATCTAGTACTTGAATATCATGTGAATCTCAACATGTTACTTCTAATTAATGTTGTTGGGTTTTAATTGTTCACTTAATTGGGATTGAGAATGCTGTCAACCATTCTCAATGTTTCACAACCACCATAATAGTTAAATAAATTTATTCCTTTGCAGTAGGGAAAAACTTGCTTTATGCAAAAACTGTAACCATAGAGCTTTCCACCAGCCATATATGCATATAGTATAGCTATTTCATTCCATTACTCTCTATGTGTTACTTTGCCAGCATGTTCCATGTGTTGACCCGTTTTCGGGCTGCAACTTTCATGTTGCAGACTTTTCAGACGACGAGTAAAGTGCTTTTAGGTCGTCGTTCTATACTCAGTGATGCCGTTGGAGTTGATGGACCCATTTATCTTCCAAGTCTTCCGCTGTTATCGACACTAGATGGCCTTAAGCCATTTTTATTGTAATAAGTTCTCTTTGAGACAACGATGTAATAAGTGTGTGATTGCCACTCTGCTATAAATCCTTCGATGTACTGTGGGGTGTCAGCATTACTGATCCAGGGTTGACACCCGAGCACAGTAGACTTGATCCATTCGGGTCGGGTCGCCACAGAGAATGGTATCAGAGATCAGGAAGTTGATTTTGCAAGAGGCACATGATTCACCGTATTCGATTCACCCAGGGAATACCAAGATGTATTTGGATTTAAAGGAAACATTCTGGTGGACCGGAATGAAGAAGGATATTGCAGCATATGTAGCAGTTTGTGACGTATGTCAAAGAGTAAAGGCAGAGCATCAGAAGCCAGCAGGATTGTTACAACCATTGCCGATACCTGAATGGAAGTGGGATAAGATAGGCATGGATTTTATCACTGGACTACCCAGGACGAAAGCAGGCTATGACTCGATATGGGTAGTAGTTGATCGTTTGACGAAGGTAGCACATTTTATTCCAGTTAAGACCTCTTACACCAGTGCTAAGTTGGCGAAGATATACATGACTAGGATCATTTGTTTGCATGGAGTTCCGAGGAGTATCATACCTGATAGAGGAACCCAACTTACCTCAAAGTTTTGGAATCAGTTGCATGAAACTTTAGGAACCAGACTAGAGTTCAGCACAGCTTTTCATCCGCAGACAGATGGACAGACCGAGAGAGTCAATCAGATTCTGGAAGATATGCTGAGAGCTTGTGCACTAGATTATGGATCTAGCTGGGACGATAACTTGCCGTATGCGGAGTTTTCCTACAACAATAGTTATCAAACCAGTTTGAAGATGGCACCTTTTGAAGCTTTATACGGAAGGAGGTGCAGGACACCGTTGTCATGGGACGAAGTTGGAGACTGTCAATTCTTTGGACCAGATTTGATTAAGGAGTCTGAACGGAAAGTTAAGTTGATTCGCGATAGGCTCAAGGTAGCCCAGTCCAGGCAGAAGAGCTACGCAAATTCTAAATGCAAGGAGACAGTTTACGAAGCTGGAGACAGAGTTTATCTCCAAGTATCCCCACTTCGAGGAGTTAAGCGCTTTGGAGTTAAGGGAAAATTAGCACCGTGTTTCGTTGGACCATATAAGATTTTGCAACACATGGGAGAAGTCGCTTATAAATTGGAATTACCAGAGGGACTATCAGGAGTTCATGATGTATTCCATGTTTCCCAACTGAAGAAATGTCACGCCGAGATGGCGGAGGTACCGCTAAGAGATACCGTGCCACTCGAAGCGATTCAGTTGAAGGACGACTTAACGTAAGAGGAGAAGCCAGTCAAGATTCTCGATTATGCCAGCAGAGTTACCCGCAGCAAGGTTATCAAGTTTTGCAAAGTTCAGTGGAACCACCACTCAGAGGATGAAGCCACCTGGAAGAGAGAGGAAGATTTTCTCAAGGACCACCCTCACCTATTTTCTTGCCAACCCGAATCTCGAGGGCGAGATTCATCTTAAGGGGGGTAGGTCCAAATTTTCAATTTGGAATGTTATACATTAGATCATCATGCATATCATATTTTCTTGCATTTTTGCCCGATCCTAGAAATTTCACTCAACTCAAGGACCTTCGGAGAGAGTTGGAGATTTTGTTATTTTCATTTTTGAGAGTTTTCTCGAATTTGAAAAGAGGATCATTTGATTTATTTATTTCATCTTCAATAATTTTTCCGGTGTCAAAATATATGAGAGAGGGAATAATATGACTTTCCCAAAATTTAGGAAAAATGAAGATCTAATGGATAAATCAATTTTTGGTTTTGCCGGAGTTTTGTTTGCATTTTATTTGGATAGGGAAAAATGCGTGTTTTCAAAAATTGCATTTTAGGTCCGGAGTAAAGGTCATTTTGTTCGGCGCATTTTTAGGAGTCGGGGAAAATTTACTTTAGAATTTTAGGAGCCCGTTTAGATTTTCTTTTCTGTGTTTTTCTGCGCGCGAAACCGTTTAAGAAAAAATCCCGCAGGCCAGCCGGGCCAAGGCCCAGCCAGCCAGCCGCCGCTGCGCCCCAGCCCAGCGCGCGTGTGCCAGCGCCAGCGCCAGGCGTAGGAGGCCGCCGCCTCGCCTCTAGCCGAGTCCGGCTTGGACTCTGGCCGGTTAGCCCCTCCCCTTTCCTTTGTTCCGTTTTCTTTTTTCTTCTAGGACTCTTTTTCCTACTCTATTTCTTGTCCCCTACCCCAAGAAACCCCCTCCCCTCCCCAATATAAATACCCCAACACCCCCCCCCCTCTAAACCCATCAAATCAAACCCCAAGC